>NC_058080.1:549599284-549806784 GCF_014858855.1 Bufo gargarizans | reverse complement strand
GGCAGTGTAATACATGCTTTAGTGTTGAAGGTTCAGGTGAACACACATTAAAATGCTAGAGAATGCTGTGCACAATGCTGTCCATTTTTTTCACTCAGATATTCTTTTCATACCTTTGCAGAAAGACCAGGCCTTGAAACCACCTGAACGAAAAGAGAAATGGGAAGGAAATCCCGCTAAAAAACCCAGAGAGTCGGGGAAATACATTTGTGCAGAGCCAAGTGAGAATGGGCACAACCATGATGTGGGTAGCTCCGAGAGGGAGATGGAGAGAGGAAAAGAGCGGGACAAGAAGAAATTCCCTCTGAAGGCGTTCAATCAGGTAAGGCTGTTTCAATGCAATCTGAGTCTTTTATTTACATCATATCGGCATATGTTGGCATTGCTCCATTTTTTTCTGACTTCAGGCTCTATGTGCACTGTGTTTGACTACTAGACATGTCATATAGAGTATCATCACCTGTCCACCATCCTGAACCCCATGTAATACTACGTAAGGATGATTTGCTTTGGCATACTAAACCTTTCTAAGAGAACCTGTTACTAATAAAGTGCATCTGTAAGTATGGCGCTTCCACCGATCGCCTTGTAGCACTTGAGCTTCACAACATAATGGTAGTGGATGGGATTGTGTATGCAAACTAAAAGTCCCCGCTATTGCAAGTTTATAATTGAAAGAAATCCCACACAGCAACTTGTGAGTCACATTGCAACCACATTCACTTCCATTATTTTGTGAGACTGCAGTTCTACACAGCAGTCTTTGGTGGCATGACACTTATTACGGCCAGAGTCGCTGTGTGGCTCAAGAATAAACCCACACGTGGTTTCTATCAGTGATTGTGAGCCAAAAACAGGGATGGAAGCTACATAGAGATAAGGTACCAGGGAATGATCTGCTCCCCTTTTATGTTTTTTACCTGCTCCTGTTTTTGGCTGACAATCACTGATCAAAACACTGACAAGTGAATTAGGCCCAAATTGGAGAATCGGTGAAGTTCCCCAAGACCTCCTGCACAAGACTGTTTCCGTTTTGCAGTCTGCAAGTTGCAAATTCACAAAATACAGATGTAATCTGTGTGCAAGACGAACAGGAATAGAACACGTTTTATAACTTGCAGCCCAACCACACAGATGACATCTGCAATCTGTCAGTTTCTTTTTTCAGATCCATAGAAATTAATGGTTTTGTGTGCGATCTGCAAAGAGGTCCAAAAATTAAGTTGTGTGAAAGAGTCCTAACACTAGAAACGCACAGTTTTCAATGCAGTTTTTTGAGCCAAAGCCAGAAGTTGGTCCATCAAATAGAAAGTATAGACCAATTCTTTTCTAAACACATTTGGGGTAATTTATTAAGACCACATTTTAGACTCTGGCCTTAATAACCCTGCGGTGGCGCTTGATGCGTCTAAGTTATGTAGAGGCTCCGGCATCTACATAACTTGGGCGCATCCACTGGGGGACGCAATCTACACCATCTCCCTTACTGGTGTAGATTTAGATTATTTTCTAAACCTAAAAAAGGTGTAGAAAATGATAAATGAGGCGAGCTGTCTGGCCCACTTGCGTACGTGGTGTGGATGGGGAAGAAGTCACAGATTTGCCCGCAAATCCCCCTTGCAACTAAATCTGAGACAGATATATGTATAAAATTGTGGTATATCTATTTGTAAATGACCTGTTTTGTCTGTTTCGCTTTGCCTTGTTAATTTCTGACTCTGCACTGCAGCCTTTATGGTACTTGTGACGCTAGCAGTCCATTTACATGTAGTTTTTATATGAGTGAAGGAATTCTGCTTACTACCATAGTGATTTTCATGTATTCGGGCGTTCTCTTTTTCTTCATTTCAAAGCTTTATATCATTGTCTGATCAGACATATGGCTTCTACATTATTGATGAAAGACAATGGGTTTTCCATAGAAACTGTAACTGCTTTGTTTTGCATTCCTCAGTGCACGGAGTAATGTAAGCCAGTTGTCTGCATGCAAACAAATGTACGTGTATGTTACACTGCTAATGAGTAGATCTCGCAAAATTGAAACGAACACACAGTGTCCCAGTGCTGTCAGGATGGTGAATTATTTGTGTCAGTCCTGTAATGCAAGGGGCTAGTAGGCTGTAGGGTCTTGAGGAAAGGAACAGCGGCACGCTGTGAAGAGGGCACAGATGGCTGTCCCTTCTACTGCAACAATAATATGTGACTGCATCAAATCCACAGCTGCTCACCCAATTCATGTGGGGATCCCCAGCCCACAGCGTGGCACAGGATACAGGGCTTATTGTACTAATCTCAGGTCAGACCATGTAATATAGCGGCATAGCCTCCATCACTAGTTACTTTAATTAACTTCACTGCTGACAACAGATGGATTACACTACGGCTGTAAAAGGACTGATATGCTTCTGCTAAAACTATCCGTGAAGTGAATGGGTCACACTTTTTTTTTTTTTTTTTTTACTAATTAAAACCTAACACTTTTTTTTTCTTCCAAATCTAGTTAAAGTTTTTATTTATTTATTCTGTTTTCCATGGGTGATTATTTTGGGTAGCCATCTTGGAGCAATATGGACATGTTGGGGGGGGGGGGGGGGGGGGGGCAGCTTCTCCATAATGTATTGAGAATGCTGGATCTTATCTGCCTCCAGCTTTGTGTTATATTTCATCCTGCCTGTGATGATAATGAGATGACTTCTCAGATGTGATCTCTACAGAACAGTGTCAGCATGTTGTGAGGCTCAGTGATCACTGTGAAAACTGCAAGATTATAGCTTTTTTTTTCTTTCATATAGATAGTGACCTATAAAAAAATTCACAAAATTTTATTTATTTTTTTAATTTATCCTGCAAACCGGATTTAAACTGTGACATTTTCTGACATATAGGTTTTCTTTAAATGGATCACACACCTGCTCCGGATAGCAAGTGCAGAATTAAATTGACAATTGGAGATATGTACGAGTAGGTAGCTCAAATAAAATGTTATACTGCCAGGTAAAATGCTGATCAGGCACTGCAAGCCCGTTAAAGTATCACCATTAAAGTACAGATATTTAGTTATTTGTATCCGCCATATTCAAAAGTGACATGGAATACAGGGTTAGTATATTCTAGAAATCCTTGCTGGAGCCGCATTCCCAGTGCTTGTAGTAGAAGTGAACATTCAGGTTTCAGGGCAGTATTTTTAATTATAATATTAAAGGGGTATTCCAATCTCAGACACTGATGGCATATTGCTAGAACAGGTGCGAGTCCCACCTCTGGGACCCACTTCTATCTCCAGAATGAGTCCCCTAGAATGAAGGAGAGCACACGGCGCCAACTTGACCACCCTCCATTTACCACTGTGGAATTTCCGAAATGGCACTATTTGCGGCAGTCCCATAGCAGTAAATGGAGATGTTTCCCTGCATGACCGATGTGATCCCCATTCACTTTCGTACAACTTCCAGAAATAGCTCAGTGCGCTTGCCCAATTATTTTCAGACGAGCGTTATATTGCATTATATTGATTTATGATGCTATGTAACGCTTAGGCCCCTTTCACACGGGTGAGAATTCCGCGCGGGTGCAATGCGTGAGGTGAACTCATTGCACCCGCACTGAATCCGGACCCATTCACTTCAATGGGGCTGTTCAGATGAGTGTTGATTTTCACGCATCACTTGTGCGTTGCATGAAAATCGCAGCATGTTCTATAGTCTGTGATTTTTCACGTAATGCAGGCCCCATAGAAATGAATGGGGCTGCGTGAAAATCGCAAGCATCCTCAAGCAAGTGCGGATGCAATGCGATTTTTCACGCATGGTTGTTAGGAGATGTTAGTAAATTGATTAAAGTCAATTTACTGTATTATTTTCCCACATGGTTATAAGTGAAAATAATAGCATATTTAATACAGAATGCTTAGCAAAATGTGGCTTGAGGGGTTAAAAAAAAAAAAGAACTCACTTGATCTCACAGCCGGCATCGTCTTCTTCCAGGACCTGCAAAAGGACCTTTGATGACAATCGCGCTCACCACGTTGTGAGCGCGGTGATGTCAGCGCAGGTCCTGCTGAATAATGATAGGAGATCATCAAAGGTCCTTTTGCAGGTCCTGAAAGAAGACTATGCCGGCTGCACGATCAAGTGGATGAAGTGAGTAAATTTTTTAACCCCTCAAGCAACATTTTGCGAAGCATTCTATATTAAATTAAGAATGCTATTATTTTCACTTACAACCATGTTATAAGGGAAAATATTAACATCTACACAGCACCAAACCTGAACTTCAGGGAAGAAGTTCAGGTCTGGGAACCACATTCAGTTTATCACGCGCATGTAAAACACATTGCACCTGCGCAAAAAAACAACGCAATCACAGTCAAAACTGACTGAAATTTTGTGCGCAGTGGCATGGGTTTCCTGCAATGCAACCGGGACGCCCATCTGAAAGAATGCGTGAAGTGAATGCATAGCACCCGCACTGAATCCTGACCCATTCATTTTAATGTACATCAGCGTGTACATCAGCGTTTTTTTTTTTTTTCACGCATCAGTTGTGCGTTGCGTGAAAAACGCAGCATGTTCTATATTCTGCGTTTTTCATGCAGCCCTGGCCCCATAGAAGTGAATGGGGCTTCAGTGAAAAACGCATTGCATCCGCAAGTATGTGCGGATGCAATGCATTTTTCCTTGATGGGTATAAGGCTACTTTCACACTGGTATCTGCACAGACGGATCCGCACCTATAATGCAAACGATGGTATCCGTTCAGAACGGATCCGTCTGCATAACAGCTTTTTCAGATCTGAGTTTTCAAGATCGTAAAAAGCTCAGATCCGACAGTATATTCTAACACAGAGGCGTTCCCGTGGTGATGGGGACGCTTCAAGTTAGAATATACTAAGAACTGTGTACATAACTGCCCCCTGCTGCCTGGCACCACCTGATCTCTTCCAGGGGGCTGTGATCCGCACAATTAACCCCTCAGGTGCCACACCTGAGGGGTTAATTGTGAGGATCTCAGCCCCCCTGATCGGGTGCTGCCAGGCAGCAGGGGCCAGACTCCCTCCCCAGTATTAAAAGCATTGGAGGCCAGTGCGGGCCCCTCCCTCCCCAGTATTAGCATTGGTGGCCAGTGCGCCCCTCCCCAGTATCAGCATTGGGCCCCCCCCCCCCCCCCCCAGCGTTGGTGGCCAGTGCGCCCCCCCTCCCTACCCAGCATTAGCATTGGGGGCTGGCAGCGGAGAGGCGTTTCCGATCGGAGTCCCAGTTATCGCTGGGGTGTTCCGATCGGTTACCATGGCAGCCAGGACGCTACTGCGGTCCTGGCTGCCATGGTTACTTAGCTTATACTTATCTGCGCTGTCTGTGGCCGGCCGATGCGCCTCCTACTGGTAAGTGACAGGTCTGTGCGATGCGCCGCACAGACCTGTCACTTGCCAGTAGGAGGAGCGTCGGCCGGCCACAGACAGCGGCCACCAATGCTTTTAATACTGGGGAGGGAGGGGGGTGGCCCCTGCTGCCTGGCAGCACCGAGGGGTTAATTGTGTGGATCACAGCCCCCTGTAAGAGATCGGGTGGTGCCAGGCAGCAGGTGGCAGTTATGTACACAGTTTTTAGTATATTCTAACTTGAAGCGTCCCCTTCACTATGGGAACGCCTCTGTGTTAGAATATACTGTCAGATCTGAGTTTCCACGATCTAACTCAAATCCGATGGTATATTCTAACATAGAGGTGTTCCAATGGTGATGGGGACACTTCAAGTTAAAATATACCATCGGATTGGAGAAAACTCCGATCCAATGGTATATTAATAGGACTCCTGACTTTACATTGAAAGTCAATGGGGGACGGATCCGTTTGCAATTGCACCATATTGTGTCGATGTCAAACGGATCCGTCCCTATTGACTTGCATTGTAAGTCAGGACGGATCCGTTTGGCTCCGCACGGCCAGACGGACCCCAAGACACTGCAAGCTGCGTTTGGGTGTCCGTCTCCTGAACTGAATGGAGGCCAAACGTAACCATACTGATGCATTCTGAATAGATCCGCATCCATTCAGAATGCATTGGGGATGTACGGCTCCGTTCGGGGGCCGCTTGTGAGAGCCTTCAAACAGATCTCACAAGCGTAACCGCAAACGCAAGTGTGAAAGTAGCCTTACTGGGATGTTCTTTGTAAATTTTCAGTTTTTTATTATGTGCGTGAAAAACGCATCAAAACGCATTGCTACTGAGCGGAAAAAACTGAACGCAATCACAGACAAAACTGACTGAACTTGCTTGCAAAATGGTGCGAGTTTTACTGAACGCACCCTGAACGCATCCGGACCTAATCCGTCACGCTCGTTTGAAAGAGGCCTTACAGTTCTGGAATGTATTAGATAACATGGCAGCATTATGCCAGTGTTATCCAGCACATTCCAGAACTGTTAGGATTACATAGGATCATAAATCAATATATTGCTGTGTGACCCCCAGCAGCGATGGGAGTTCAGGTTGGGTGCTGCGATGCGGACTCTCTGCGGGAGGAACACTCGTCTGCAACGGGCGATAGAAGTGAATGAAAAGCATACTGATAATGTGTGGTGTGCTCTCCTCCTTCACTGCAGGTACCCTGTTCTAGAGGTAGCAGCTGGTCCCATAGGTGGTACCTGTACCTATCTGACATTGAGGGCATATCTTAGGTATATGACATCAATGTCTGAGATGGGAATACTCCTTTAATAAAATTCATTTATTTCCTGTTATTTTTCTCGTGCCACTGCAGGACATAGGTTGTTCTAACTCACTAGCTCCTTTTCTTGGAGAGGCTCGCAGTTTAATATCCATATCTCAGACATGTTAATTTGCTTCAAGTTCACTGCAAGCTAATGAATCTATCAGTAGATAAACTGGAGACCGAGCAGGCATGGCGTTACTTGTGAAAAGCTAGAGAAGTTGATCCCTCCTGGAACCTCTGGACAATTGGTCCTCTGCAGTAAAGCAGCAATAAAACAACTGCGTACTCGCTATAGGTCACTTTACACGATTATCAGGAAGGAAGCGATTTTCTCCAGCAATCTCTTACTCGTCAGTGGAGGAGACCGCTACTATTACAGGCAACAATCTCCTCCACAGTATGGGGTGGAGCAATTGCTAATGCCATCCCTTTTTGTGACTGCACAAATGTAATTCCCTGGTGAACGAGTGTTTGTCTCGGCAGCACCTTTAGGGCTCATTCAGACCACTGCGCCATGTTTTGTGGTCCGAAATTTGTGGAACAGAACAGCGGCCCATTATACAAATGCCTATTCTTTTTCTCAAAATGGGCAAGTATAGGACATCTTCTATCTTTTTTACGGGGCCACAGAACAAAGCAAGCACGGTGTGCTGTCCGCATCTTTTGCGACACCATTAAAATGAATGTGTCCGCACCCATTTCGCAACATTGTGAAAGCATTTACATTGGACTGTGGACTAATTGACCGCAGCATTTACAGTAGAGTTCTATATTCTGGTTTCATGCAGCCACCCCTAGAGGGAGCGCTGCTGCATACTACATATTGTGCATAGAACTCAGTAACTCCCATCTACCCTCCAGCTGTAGCTGCAGGCAGCCCAAAAGCTGTGTTTTAAATCTGTCAATGCAGTCGTGCTCTAGGCTCCTGTCGAAAAATTGTGGAGTTCAATAATATTTTTTAATCTCGCTGGTGACAATTCTAGTCACTGTTTGGAGCTCTGTGTTGCACAAGGGCCTTCTTTTTCCACCTAGCATAGTGTATTTTTCAGGTGACAGGGACTTATGGACTGCTACCAAAGGGCACTTGCCATTCCTCATGTAGTGCGGTTGTCGCTACGCCATGTTTGCAGTGTTTGAACATTTCCTGGCTAGGCATACAAAACAAATCTACTTTAGTGGCTTCATCTCGTGCAATACTTCCTCTCTTGTGATGATAATGGATATCGGTTCCAGCTATACAATCAAGGAAGTGTGCAGTCAGACGGAGAGAGCAGGAAGGGAACTCTTGTAGAAGGCACAGGAAAAATAGGGCCTGAAATGTGGAATTGTTGGAACGTCAAAATATGGGATTTTCCTTGTCGAGAAAGGGGTCAGTTTAAATTTCAGTCTTGAAAGTTCAGTATTGTCTGCTCTTCTTTTAAAGGTATCTCATCTATACTCGTGGATATACAGTGATTATTTGGGATATTTTTTATTTAACTTTTTTTGCTGCAGAATTGTTTAAGAATTTGCTAATTTTTTTTTTTTCTTCAGTTTATCAGAAGTTGCCAGGAAAACTAGCTCTAATAACTCATTTTTTATATTCATTGGTAATTTACTTTATTTTTCTATTCAGAGGGTTGGTATATGGTTTGGATTTGTGAACATAATTTAGCATTAAATATACAAGCATGGAGATGGTTTTGGCAATGACTCATCTCCCCTCCCCCCACATGGCCGGACCTGTTAAAGGGAAGCTTTCTTACCTACTCCCCGGCGCTGGCTCCCTTCTCCCTTCTCCCTTTCTCAACCTGTGATCCTCTGCTGGGCTCCCCGTAAACTGTCTCTAAACTTACATGTGCCAAATCGCACCACTTTTTGACCCAGTTTACACCAAAATAGATCTACCAACATTAGTACATGTTGGCAGTTTTTGGAGTTTTTTTTATTTATTTTTATTTTGCGGTGGTGTTTCACATCACACTTTTGGCATCCATTGCATTTTCTTTTTTTGCCAGGTATTTTCCTATACACTACTATTCTATAGTACTTCAAAAGACCTGAAACGTTAATGCATGCTCAAAATTTAATTGATATGAAAGATGCTTAAAGGGGTTCAGTGGGTTTCAGGAATTTGTCACATCATATCTGTGATGTATGTCTAGTATGCGTGCCTGGAAATCTCCCAATGTACATGCTAAATATGCATTGCTTTAGGCAGATGGAAGAGAAAAGATTGTCATTTTGGCCCCTGGCTTACTAATATAGCTCAGCAAACTGTGTTGTAGGTGCTCACTGCATGGCACCATGGGGATAGGCTATCGCCATCAAATTCCAGGATAAACCCTTTAAATGCATATATGATGCTGCTGCTGCTGAGGGAGGAGTGCTATGTGGAGCTGTGTTGTGGATGGTACTATTCACATAGCACTGTATTTAGACCTTCTGTGTTGGCTTCAGTTATGAATACTAGTGCCAATAAGAAGTGTCTGTTGTCAATATGAACCAAACAGATCACTGATTGTAGTTTCTAACTTGCTGTGGACAAATGAAAGTTGGCGTTGGAAAAACTTTTTCCTGCCAGGCCTCCGTTGTGGCATATCACTTGCGATAATCAAATAATCTCTGTTCTAAGGTAAAGCCTGTATTACACAACCAGATTATGCAGGTGATTGTCAGGAGGGAAGCATTACTTCCTGGCAATTGCCTGCTTGCTAGTGGAGGAGACCGCTGCTATTACGTGCAGTGATCTCCTCCACAGTATGACGATGAACGAGCTCATTCATTGGTAATAAAATGTTTGTTAGAGGTGATCTGGCAGAATATCTGCCAGCTTAGTACACCCTTAAGTCTACATTGTGTACATTTTATGTTATTTTTCTCAAATCGCAAAACTTCCAGCCCCTATACTTACCATAATCAGGACATAATGCATAGGAGTTTGCATGCATGATAAGGCTACTTTCACACTCGCGTTTGGTGCTGATCCGTCATGCATCTGTACAGACGGATCCGTTCAGATAATACACCGTCTGCATCCGTTTGTATTATCTTTAACATAGCCAAGACTGATCCGTCTTGAACCCCATTGAAAGTCAATGTAGGACAAATCAGTTTTCTATTGTGCCAGATTGTGTCAGTGAAAACAGATCTCCCCATTGACTTACATTGTGTGCCAGGATGGGCTCAGTTTCATCAGACGGACACAAGCGGAATGGAGACTGAACTGATGCATTCTGAGCGGATCCTTTTCCATTCAGAATGCATTAGGACTGCTTGTGAGAACCCTGAACGGATCTCATAAACGGAAAGCCAAAACGCCAGTGTGAAAGTAGCCTAAAAAGACCAATACCCAGGTGTAATTGAACATCTTTTTAAATTGGCTACACACCCCACTTATCTGTCTGTGTCCCCTCCAGCTTGGCACATGTTGCAGATAAGCCTCAAAAGTAAAAGGTCTGGTATGGTGTAGCCAGTAGAAAACTAGTTTAGTGTGTCTTGCAGGACTAATGAAGGGGGATTGATGTTGACTCGAAAGCTCGCTATGTAACATCACTGCTTCTATTCTTGTTAGATATCAGACCTGCAAGACTTATTTTCTTTCTCTTAATGAGAGCACTAAACTAGTTGAGCCTCAGTCACCCAGTGCAGGTTTTGATCAGTATTTTTAATCCTACTAGGAGTAAATCTGAGATGCATAAGGTAACAACATATAAGGGAACATTTTTACAGTACTTCTCACTTTTGCATCCATTTTTGATTTTGGCTTAAAAAATGCAAAATGCTGACCACCTACTAAACTATGAATAAGGCCTCGGTAGAAATTCTTAGACTGGTTACAGTGCCTGGAAACAGGTGCAGGGGGGACTATCTCTGCCCAGAAACAAAGAGAGATCATTTCTCTGTGAAATGCTGTCTGGCAAGTGAGGTCACTGGAGAGAGCTTTGGCCTCAGGCGCAGCCCCTGGCAGCCGGCGGACATGCAGTAAAGACGTGCAGCCTGTTGTTGTTTATAGGAGCACGCTTGGAACATTCCGGATTCTCCCTTTCTTTTCACTTTACCCTTTCATCACCTTATCCCTGAGATTCCTACTTTGATTTATATCTAGAGGCAGACATATTGATCAGCGCACTTCCTGCCTTCTGCATACTATGAAGTAATCCAGTGCTTTATCAAATTGGTGATGCTACACCCAGTCATAAGGTACAGTCACCTAATTTCCGACAAAGTGTATGGGGCACTTTTGGTCTGGTTGCATTATAAATTCTGCATACAGTATGGGTAAATACTATATAAAGAAACTAACTAAAAAACCTTCTGGCACTTCAAAGTCTGAAGGTTGTCTGACACTTGTGGGCATTTGTAAAGGTGGGTTTAGATGCTCTGATGTACAGCCGATTTATTCCCAACAGTCGGCTGCTCGTTCACTAAAGGAGACTGCTGCATTTACATGCAGTAATCACCTCTACAGTATGAGGACGAGCGGTTGCAATTTTGATCACTCTCCCCCATACAGAAACAATGGTTTGTGTGCCTGCACGAACAACAGGATCACCTGACAAACGAGCTGTTTGCTCTCAGAAACGTTCCTGCCCGATTATAGGGCAGTGTAAATCCACCTTAAGGTTGCCTGTTTAACCCATAGAGGACAAAAAATAAAAAATTCTAGGAACTCGCCATGCCCCTCACGGAATACCTTGGGGTGTCTTCTTTCCAAAATGGGGTCACTTGTGGCGTAGTTATACTGCCCTGGCAATTTAGGGGCCCAAATGTGTGAGAAGAACTTTGCAATCAAAATGTGTAAAAAATGCCCTGCAAAATCCGAAAGGTGCACTTTGGAATATGTGCCCCTTTGCCCACCTTGGCAGCAAAAAAGTGTGACACATCTGGTGTGTCATTTTACATATACCCATGCTGGGTGAGAAAAATATCTTGGTCAAATGCCAACTTTGTATAAAAAAATGGGAAAAGTTGTCTTTTGCCAAGATATTTCTCTCACCCAGCATGGGTATATGTAAAATGACACCCCAAAACACATTCCCCAACTTCTCCTGAGTATGGCGATACCAGATGTGTGCCACTTTTTTTATGCCAAGGTGGGCAAAGGGGCACATATTCCAAAGTGCACCTTTCGGATTTCACCGGTCATTTTTTACAGATTTTGATTGCAAAGTACTTCTCACACATATGGGCCCCTAAATTGCCAGGGCAGTATAACTACGCCACAAGTGACCCCATTTTGGAAAGAAGACACCCCAAGGTATTCCGTGAGGGGCATGGCGAGTTCCTAGAATTTTTTATTTTTTGTCGCAAGTTAGTGGAATATGAGACTTTGTAAGGAAAAAAGAGAAAAAAAAAAAATCATCATTTTCCACTAACTTGTGACAAAAAATAAAAAATTCAAGGAACTCGCCATGCCCCTCACGGAATACCTTGGGGTGTCTTCTTTCCAAAACAGGGTCACTTGTGGCGTAGTTATACTGAGAGAAATATCTTGGCAAAAGACAACTTTTCCCATTTTTTTATACAAAGTTGGCATTTGACCAAGATATTTTTCTCACCCAGCATGGGTATATGTAAAATGACACCCCAAAACACATTCCCCAACTTCTCCTGAGTACGGCGATACCAGATGTGTCACACTTTTTTGCTGCCAAGGTGGGCAAAGGGGCACATATTCCAAAGTGCACCTTTTGGATTTCACCGGTCATTTTTTACACATTTTGATTGCAAAGTTCTTCTCACACATTTGGGCCCCTAAATTGCCAGGGCAGTATAACTACCCCACAAGTGACCCCATTTTGGAAAGAAGACACCCCAAGGTATTCTGTGAGGGGCATGGTGAGTTCCTAGAATTTTTTATTTTTTGTCGCAAGTTAGTGGAATATGAGACTTTGTAAGAAAAAATAAAAAAAATAAAATCATCATCATTTTCCGCTAACTTGTGACAAAAAATAAAAAGTTCTATGAACTCACTATGACCATCAGCGAATACCTTAGGGTGTCTACTTTCCAAAATGGGGTCATTTGTGGGGGTTTTCTACTGTTTGGGCATTGTAGAACCTCAGGAATCATGACAGGTGCTCAGAAAGTCAGAGCTGTTTCAAAAAGCGGAAATTCACATTTTTGTACCATAGTTTGTAAATGCTATAACTTTTACCCAAACCATTTTTTTTTTGCCCAAACATTTTTTTTTTATCAAAGACATGTAGAACAATAAATTTGGTGAAAAATTTATATATGGATGTCGTTTTTTTTGCAAAATTTTACAGCTGAAAGTGAAAAATGTCATTTTTTTGCAAAAAAATCGTTACGTTTTGATTAATAACAAAAAAAGTAAAAATTTCAGCAGCAATAAAATACCACCAAATGAAAGCTCTATTAGTGAGAAGAAAAGGAGGTAAAATTCATTTGGGTGGTAAGTTGCATGACCGAGCGATAAACGGTGAAAGGAGTGTAGTGCCGAAGTGTAAAAAGTGCTCTGGTCATGAAGGGGGTTTCACCTAGCGGGGCTGAAGTGGTTAAAGGGGTTGTCTAACTTCAGGAAGTTGCATTTATCATGTAGAGAAAGTTAACACAAGCCACTTACTAATGTATTGGTATTATCCATATTGCTTCATTTGCTGGCTAGATAAATTTTTCTATCACATTATACACTGCTCGTTTCCATGGTGTGACACAGTGAGAGGTTTGGTCTGGGACAGGTATTTTCCTCCCAGCATGTGCTGCTGTGCTTATTTACAGCCAGTTGAGGTCAAATACTAGACCGGATTTTAAGTGCTGGTCCGGGTTTTGGCAGCACCTGGCTGTCCTTAAATAGGCAGCTGGGCTCAGAAGTCATGTCTCTGTGTTGGGATCTGGGAGCCTTGTGTCTGGATGAAGGCTTGCTACCTGTTTGGCGTGAAAACAGGTTGGTGCTGCTATACTCAAGAACTCTTTGAGGCAGAACTGCTGCATGGTGTGAATTACCACCAACACCGCAAGGTGAATTTTTGCTTGGTTATCACTGCTTGTTTTGTCACTTGCCTAAGGGTACTTTCACACTAGCGGTTTTTTGTTTTCTGGCATAGAGTTCCGTCACAGGGGCTCTATACCAGAAAATAACTGATCAGGCATATCCCCATGCATTCTGAATGGAGAGTAATCCGTTCAGGATGCATCAGGATGTCTTCAGTTCAGTCATTTTGACTGATCAGGCAAAAGATAAAACCGTAACTGAAGACTTGCCGGAATGCCCGATCCGGCATTTTTCCCCCATAGGAATGTATTAGTGCCGGATTCGGCATTCAAAATACCGGAATGCCGCATCCATCCTTCCGGTCTGCGCATGCGAAGACCAGTAAAAATGTGATAAAAGATACAAGACGGATCCGCATGACAAGTGGAGAGATGGACCCGTTCTTGCAATTCATTTGTGAGACGGATCCTCCAAAAACCACATGGCGCTCCTTTCCTTCTGCGCCCTGCCATGTGCCCATACAGCGGTTTTCTGTAAACTCCAAAATCGGGTTAATAAATATTGAGTTTGGTTTGGCTGTTAAGGCTACTTTCATACTAGCGTTTTTACTGGATCTGGCAAGGTTCAGCAAAAACGCTTCCATTACTGATAATACAACCATCTGCATCAGTTATGAACGGATCCGTTTGTATTATCTTTAACATTGCCAAGAGAGAGCCGTCATGAATTCCATTGAAAGTCAATAGGGAACGGATCAGTTTTCTACTGTGGCAGATTGTATCAGAGAAAACTGATCCTTCCCCATTGACTTCCATTGGGGGTCATGCCGGATCCGTCTTAATCTGCATCCCAGGATGGAAAGCAAACTAGAACATGTAGTTCTCCAGTATGGGAACACAACTTAGCGGAACGGAATGCTTTTTGGAGCATTCAGTTTTGTCCCCATTGACAATGAATGGGGACAAAACTGAAACTTTTTATATATTTTTTTTACCAGTATTGAGCCCCTAGGACGGATCTCAATACTGGAAAACTAAAACGCTAGTGTGAAAGTAGCCTAACCCTTGCTTTGTTAGCGGGAAAAAATGGATTTAAATGGAAAATCTGCCAAAAAAGTGGAATTTTCCTTTAATTCTTGTGGGACACCTAAAGGATTAACAAAGTTTGTAAAATCAGTTTTGAACACCTTGAGGGGTGTAGTTTCTAAAATTGGACCATTTATGGGTAGTTTCTATTATGTAAGCCCCACAAAGTGCCTTTATAACTGAACTGGTCCTTTAAAAATTGGGTTTTGGACATTCTGAAAAATTTCAAGATTTGCTTCTAAGCCTTCGAACATCCCAAAAAAAGAAAATGTAATTTACAAACTGATCCAAAAATGAAGTAGACATATGGAAAATGTAAAGTAATAACTATTTTAGGAGGTTTCACTATCTGTTTTAAAAGCCGAGAAATGGAAATTTTTAAAATGGCGAATTTTTAAAATGGCGAATTTTCAAAATTCTTGATAAATCTGATAATTTTTTAATAAATAAAAATGAAATATTTTGACTCAAATTTTCCACTATCATGAAGTAAAATATGTGAAAAGAAAACAATCTGAGAATGGCTTTGATCAGTAAAAGCGTTTAAGTTATCACCACATAAAGTGACTTGTGTCAGATTTGCAAAAAACGGCCTGATCCTTAGGCCTCATGCACACGACTGTGCTGTTTTTTTGCAGTCCGCAAACCGCAGTTCCGCAAAAAACGGAAGCAGCCTGTGTGCCTTATGATATGTGAAAATCCACAGATCACGTTTCGACAAGGTGGGAACCTTGCGAACAAATTAGTACCCGCTGGTGTAACATCTCATGACCCTGTATATATTACCGGCATTGACATCACTCTACTTAAAAAGGTTTCTTTGTTTTGGTGATCTACCTCCCGTTTTGGTATCCATCCTTCATATGTATGGGCGAGAGTTTGTCCTGGAGCAAGGGTAATCGCCTTTGTTCACTCTCGTGCCCTGTGAAAAAGTGCAACTGCGAAACGGACGTCGGGCCGTTCCCTCCAGCCCAGGATTGAAGTATTTTCCATATTATTGCTCTCAGCCAATATCTGGGTGATTCAGCTGTTCCCATTATTGGGTACATTGCTGATGTACTTAGTGATAGAATCTTTTAGAAAGCCTTGGCACCTTATAATGTTAGTAATGTGGGCTTATGCTTTTGATGCATTATAGTGACTGTTGAGCCTTATCATTGTAATTCTTATCCCTGTGGTTGGAGGGACCTTGTCTCCACATTCTTGCACTCCTTCAGTATATGTATTTTACTTGTTGTGGCATATGTGTATGTCAATTTTTTGATTATGTAATAATGTTTTTGCTTATTAATTTGGGTGGTGTAGAGTTCTTTATAGGAGTCCATGTAATGTACTTACCTCCTACTCTCCTTCCAGCGTTATGAGGCAGAGCAGGGGCGCGCCAGTCCTCGGCAGTGTGCCTGATTCATTGGCTCCCGCGCTGCTCTGTTCGGGGGCTTGGCTTTTTCTTCTTTAGGAGCCGCACTGGGCGGCCGGAGGCTACGCGTCTGCACGCTATACAGGAGACCGTGTAGCGCTATGTGTGTTTGTTTTGTTGGCTTCTACATTGTAGCCAGCCTTTGTGTGTGTGTGTACACAGTCCTAGGATCCGGTCTGAGTAGATGATACAACACTCATACCTAGTGCTAGTGTGATCCAGGACGGTTCAGTTTATTTATTTTTGCACTTTAGTTGAATGGCCCACATTTTAATTACCAGAATAAAACTTATATTTTAGCGACAGTTATTCCAATAGTTAAACGCAGAAGCAAATGGTACTGAGCTGCAATTCCAGGCACACCCACTACCAAATGTACAGCATGGCCCTTTTAAGCTGGATTTATGTCTTCCTTCGATATGATGCGGCATAAATATGACTGTTAACCAGAAAAAAAAGACTGCATGCAGCGGTGTTTGGCTGAAACCCGGAATTTATGCTGGAAAGTGGCAGGGTTATCGCTGGATGCCATTAAAATCAGTAGGGATCCAGCTGTGATCTGTTAAATCCGACATTGTCGGGTCTGGTGAACCCTGGCAGGCTGTTCTGCCGGAAACATTCACTGGAGATGTGAACATGGCTTTAGTCAGCTGATAGACAGAGGTGTCAGGAGTTGGAACTCAATCAATCTGCTACTAACATCCTGGCCTAAGGATATAGATCTGAAAATCCTGAAAAACAGCCAGGCAATGTGATTATGCAGGAACCTGACCCTGGCAATCAAGAAGAAGGGAGGGGCTGGCAGAGGAAGCAGGAAAAGCAGGTGTGCCTAGGGTCCATCCTCGAGGCTCTCAACTACTCGTTTGCATATGGGTTTAAAGGGACAATGTCATCTGGATTTCACTTACTGACAGGGTGGATTTGATTTAAATCAAACTGATTTTAATCACTAGTCAGTAAGGCTTGATTTAAATCATAGTTTTCTACATAAAGACTAATTCTTGCTGGTATAACTTATAATATGCAAGTAGATGAAGATTTTTAGAATAACAACTTTTCATATTAGTTTGTTTAGGTTGATTCTGCATTCATAGGTTTGTAGAAGTTAGGATTAAGGTCTTTTTCTCAACTCTGTTCATGTTATAACATTTTTGCTGTGAGGAAGAGGCATGTGATCTCTGCTGAGTCGAATTCAGTTTTGAGAACTGCAAAAGTAAACCAAGCGTCTGTGATAATATCTTGTAGGCAGAGAAACTGCCCAATAATCTTACAAAAACCGCTGGAAGAGCATGACATTGTGAATAGATTAATGGAATTTATTTACCAAAAAAAATTAAACATATACAGCCTTATTCTATATAATTAAAAAACTAATCTTTATTTCATGATGGAATAACCTTTGGATGTAATATATTTTCCCCAAAAAGCATTTGATATAAAAAAATCCAATTTAAATAAAAAAAATCATTTTTTTAATTTATTTTTAAAAATCATAGATTTTGTATCCACCCTGCTTACTGAGCTATTAACATCACCACATCAGTCACCACAATTTACATTAAAATATACTATTATTACAGCTCTGTCTTTTCATTTGTCTATAAAATAGCTTTTAATCATATGTTAATTACTGCGATAAGGAACCCAAGGGGCTGTCCTTCCGGCCGTTGGAGTCCAGCCGTGCCCATTATCTCAGAGCCCAGCACCGCCCTACTGCTGATTTATTCACTGCTCATCGCCAGCATAATGTGTTTGTTGCGCCCGAAATCTTGCGCATGCGCCGTTTATACACATGCCTGCACGGTGTCCTGGCATTGGCCTCACAGAACGAAGTGCGCATGCGCCAGCTTTTCTTGTCCCGGAAATGCTCAAGATTTCGGACGCAACAAACACATTACGTCGGCGATAAGCAGTGAATAAATTAGCAGTGGGGCGTTGCTGGGCTCCAAGATAATGGGAGCAGCTGGGCACCAACGGCGGGACAGCTGCTTGGGCTCCTTATCGAGGTAATGAACATATGATTAAAAGCTATTTTCTAGACAAATGAAAAAACAAAGGGCTGTAATACTAGTATATTTTAATGTAAATCGTGGTGATGTTAATAGCTCAGAGGGAAATGCAGGTGATAGTGTCCCTTTAAGATATTCTTTACATTCAGCTGAGCCAACACCACAAGGCATTGTGCCTGGAATATTGTTCCCTGGTGAGAGACTCCCTTTAACGCCTTCAATGCCATTTTTCACCTTCTAGAGGACCTTTCATCTGGCAAAACATTGTGAACCAAGTGTCATGATCTGTACAGCAGCGCCCAGGGATCTCACTGCACTTACTATTATCCCTGGGCACCGCTCTGTTCTCCCGCTATGTCCTCCGGTATGTTCGGTCACTTGGTTGTAGGAGGAGACTGCCCTTGTTCTCCTGGGTGTCTCCTTCTCCCTGGCTGTAGCGCTGGCCAATCGCAGCTCAGAGCTCACAGCCTGGGAGGTTTTTTTTTACTTATCCAAGCCATTCCGAGATATTTTTGTTGTGACACATTGTACTTAATGGTAGTGGTAAATTTGCGTCAATATAAATCCCCTTTATTCATTAAAAAAAATCCTAAACTTTGGAAAAATTCACAATTTTCTAAATTTGAATTTCTCCGCTTTTAAGGCCTCATGCACACGTCCGTATGTATTTTGCAGTCCGCAAAAAACGGATCTTCAAAAAATATGGATGACGTCCGTGTGCATTCCATATTTTGCGGAACGGAGCAGCTGGCCCCTGATAGAACAGTACTATCCTTGGCCATAATGCGGACAATAATAGGACATGTTCTATTCTATGCAGACCCATTGAAATGAATGCAAAAAAAAAAATGGAACGGAAAGAATATACGTTCGTGTGCATTGGCCCTAAGGCAGATAGTGATACCTCACAAAATAGTTATTACTTTACATTTTCCATATGTCTACTTTATGTTGGCATCATTTTATAAAAGTAATTTTTTAAAGACCTTTATAAGGCTTAGAATTTTAGCAGCAATTCTTAAAATGTTTAAGAAAATTTCCAAAACCTACTTTTTTAAGGACCAGTTCAGTTATGGAGTCACTTTGTGGGATTTTTCAGCATTCCCACCCACTGAGCACAGTGTACCCTATATTCCTGTATGTGTACACTGTGTAAGAGTAAGCTGTGATTTATTTAATTGGCAGGCCCAGGTAAGGAGCCTCGTGCCTGGCCTCTGAAGAAATGCAGTGTTATGGAAACATAAAACTGTGAATTGACATACCTCTTGGGAAATCTTGGCAGCCTTGCCTGTTCTGAGGCCTGCTCTAGGTCCTATTGAATCCAGCAGGGCTGTTGAACTGACGCATGAGGACATCCAGCAATGAGTGAAACACTGAGGAACGCACTGCCCCACAATCTGCTGAGAGAGTCTTACACCACTATTCCAGAGCAGTGCCTTCTTCTGACTTCACATAGCCAGCTCCACTGTCAGCCAGAAGCAACTTGAGACCTGTTGATGTAAGGATTCTGGTCTATGTAATTAGATCCTTGGAAACATTTCTTATCCTGTTTTACTGATAATACTATGTGCTTTACAAGGTGTGGAATAATTGAATTTGACAGTTGTATGCCTGTGTTCCTGTGGTGTTGAAATCTTTGTAAGGCTACATGCACATGACCGTTCTGTTTTTTTTTTGCGGATAGGATGCGGATCCGTTCATTTCAATGGGTCTACAAATACAATTTGGTTTTGCAACAGGATGCCTTTATGCTCGGTTTCCTTCAAGCCGAGAAAAAAAAAGGCAAATCACACTCTGCAAAATTAAATTACAAAGTTGAGTAAGGCTACTTTCACACTGGCGTTTTGAATTCAGTTTGTGAGATCCGTTTCGGGGATCTCACAAACTTTTCAAAACGGATCAGTTCAGCCCCAATGCATTCTGAATGGATAAGGATCCGTTCAGAATGCATCAGTTTGGTTCCGTTCAGCCTCCTTTCCGCTCTGGATGCGGACACCAAAATCAAGTCAATAAGGACGGATCTGTTTTCACTGACACAATATGGTGCAGTTGAAAACGGATCCGTTCTGAACGGATACAAGCGTTTGCATTATAGGTGTGGATCCGTCTGTGCAGATACAGATCCACAACGCAGGTGTGAAAGTAGCCTTACTTTTAAAGAATTTAAAGAGGACCTTTCATGGGTCCAGACATTATCAGGATATGTAGGGCATAGTGCAGGGATCCAACTGCACTTAATATTTTTCTGGGCGCCATTACATTCGCCCGCTGTGTCCCCCATTGTATTCTCCTGCCTGGTATGCAAATATTAGCATAGGAGCAATGAGGAGGAGACAGAGTCTTTCTCAATGGGCGTCTCCTTCTCCGTGGCTGTAGCGCTGTCCAATCACAGCACAGAGCGTCACAGCCAGAGAGGGGGGGGGGGGGAAAACTCTCCTTCTCCCTGGCTGTGACGCTCTCCGCTGCGATTGGACAGCGCTACAGCCACGGAGAAGGAGACGCCAACGGCCCATGAAAGGTCATCTTTAAGTTTCCTGTGTTTTTCCCCTTTTTAGAAGAAAATGCAGCATAAAAGCAAATGTTTTTCAAAAACTGTGGTTTTTTTAATGTTTTTTTTTTTGTTTTGTTTTTTGCCGCAACTTGTGCCAGCACCCTGACAAGCTGGATGTCTGTTGATCACCATGAGATATTCTAACCTCATTTCTATTTGTAAGTGAACAGCACCACCTGTGCCTTGCCGAGCCTTGTGCTGGTTTGCAGCATCAGATTGCTGTGTCGTTGGTGCCCTCTAGTGGACAAAACTGTAAACTTCTAGTGCAACTTTGGACTCCAGAAGTCACATGCTGTAGTTTAATAATTGCCACAGATGTTCTCTTTACCTCACCACCTTGTCTGTTCTTCTCAGAAACCGTGCACATGTTACCAGGTCACACATATGAAAATGGCTACGTCTCTCTTCTTTCTGAGTAGCTTGACTTGCACTGTAAGACCAGTGGGGAACTTAAGGGCTGGAACATGATCTTTGCACTATGCAAGCTGATCTTCTTGCGTTAAACCACAGCAAATACATATCAAGTGCCTGGAAGCTAGTGAAACCTCATTGTGTAGAATTGGCTCCTGTTCACGCCCGTCAGCCATCTCAAGCACATTCCCGAGTCATTTCACTGTCTGCAGAACCTGATACCGGAGGCTAATCTAATAGACAGAAACTTCTGACCTCGGTGGAAACCCCATTCGATATGCAAAGATCAGTCTAAACGTTCACATTGTTTATTGGGTGCAGCTGTTGACAGTGGTAATATTTTACACATACAACTTATTGTCCTTTTTGACTGTATTTCATGTGTTGCTTTGCACTTGATTTGTTTTTACATTTATAAAACCCACGTGGGGACAGATCTAAGCACTCTTTAATAAATCTGTAGTCTTGTGATGTCCTGAATGATGGCTTCAATCTCCATCTGCTCTGTGAAGCAAAGACATTCAGTGAAAGTAGTCACCACACAGATCTGTTGCTGCCAGCGGCAGTTGTCACTACTCAGCGGCGGTCAGGAATTTATGTCAGTTCAGCCCAGTTAACAATCCTTGACAGTCTGTGAACGGTAAGGAAATGGTAATAAATAAAGACAAGGGAACGCATTCACCCACTGGACACAAAGATTTCAGCCGAAGAAAGACACGGATCTTCAGAAACTGCATCTGGCTAGCTGGTGGAGCAGTACAGTTACTTTTCAAAGTTGACATCACAGGGAAAAAAATGATGTTTTATGACTAGAAACTGCTTGATATATGCAAAGCTACCTAGTATTGCTCTCGGGCATGACAATATACTTGAGGTTTCTTAAGCTGGCCATACATATTATACTTTTGTCGGCCAAACCCTCCAAGAACGGCAGGTTTGGCCGACACATTATTGTGTGGGTGGGGCTTTTGTCTCTCCCCCGACAGCATCTGTTTTCACCCAATCCTTTTAAGAACTGTCTGTTTGGCATTGGCTTTCTCCGCTCCCCCCATAGCATACACAGACACTTTCAGGCAAACCGAATGTATATGGAGAAGCCGTGAGAGAGCAGGGGGAGAGAGCTGTCGGGTGAACGATTGTTAGGCTGACAGCTATTGAATGTGTATGGGCGGCAGCTTTATAGCCACTTATACAATCCCTGAAGCTAATTTGCCCTTTTAGTGGATGACTACTTAGGCTATATTCACACTAAAGTGTTTTGGTCAGTGACTTCAATCAGTGATTGTGAGGTAAATAAAACCAGGAGTGGAGGCTACACAAAGGTAAGTTATACGGCTTCTAACACACTTGTGCAGTTCTGAAATGCATTCAGGATGCAGTTTTTAATTTAGCCAGTTTAACAGCCTCATTAAACCCTGGTGTTCTGCATAGTGGAAATCATTTAAAGGGGTTATCCCATCTTAGACAATGGGGGCATATCGCAAGGATATGCCCCCATTGTCTGATTGGTGCGGGTCCCACCTCTGGGACCTGCACCTACAACGAGAACGGAGCCGGGGAGAGTTGTGGCTGAAGGACCCCGGGTTTCCCAGGGTCCGACCACCACCAGGCACAGGTCCCGCCTCTCCCATTGAAGTGAATGGGAGCGCACCGCACATGCGCGGCCAACGCTCCCATTCATTTCTATGGGGCCGACGGAAATAGCCGAGCCAGCGCTCGGCTATTTTCGGCGGCTCCATAGAAATGAACGGAGGCGCCCTCCTCCACTTTCTCTGCTCCGTTCTCCTTGTAGGTGCGGGTCCCAGCGGTGGGACCCGCACCTATCAGACAATGGGGGCATATCCTTGCGATATGCCCCCATTGTCTAAGATGGGATAACCCCTTTAAGTAATTTCAGCTTGCTACAATAAAAACTGCATCCTAACTGCATGTTAGAACTGCACTGTGTAACAGCACCTTAAGGGATATATCTGCACCTGTTTATCGTTTAGACTCTGGAAGTCACTAACCGTACACTGTGTGAATAAGTCCTTACATAGATCTGTGAAAAACAACCTAAAATGTTGGAGGCGTGGGTTCATTTGCTACCTAGCTTTTGTATTTTTGCGGCAGATTTGACTGATTTTGACAAGACCAGCCATCAGAGTTGTAGATTTTATTTAAAGGGAACCTGTCATCAACTTTATGCTGCCCATACTAAAGACAGAATAATGTCGAGACAGGTAAGTTGATTTCAGCGGTCTGTAATTTTTAAGTAAAAAGTAAGTGGTTGCCGAGAACCAACATCACAATCATTGCAGACTGGGCCTGGAATAGAGTCATGGCCACCTGAGAGTCCTGGTCATTCATAAGTTCCTGCTCTCCCTGCCCACCTGCTGATGACGGACAGTCTTCTACCTAGTTTTCTTCCTTTCTCTCTAGGAGAGAACTGCCAATCATCAGCAGATGGGTGAGAGTGCAGGAGATTATGAATAACTATGACTCTTCTCAGGTAGATTTGACTCTTTTTCAAGGCCTGGGCTGCAATGATTATCATGCTGGTTCTCAGAAAGAAATTACTTTTATCTTTGAGTGACACACCACTGAAATCTGTATTTCTTTCACTAATTTATGCTGCCCTCAGTGAGATCAGCATAAAGTTGATGACAGGTTCCCTTTAAGGAGTTGTGCACATCTAGGGATGACTTTATTAGGGTGCTGACATGCGTTCAAGTTTTTTGACGCAGGTTTTGAAGCCACAATCAGTTGTGGATCATAAAGGGAGCAAAAGTATTACACACAGACACTACATCTCTATTTTTGAATCCACTCCCAGTTTTGGCTTTACTGTTCACAAGAGTCACCGTACTTTTTTATTAAATCGAGAGTGGTGTAAATAGCATATTTTTATATCCTTTAATATAAAAAGTATGCTTGCATGCATCTGAAAAAGATAAAATAAAAAAATCTATAAAGTCTTGGCCACTGGAGTCCCTCTTCCACCTAATTTGCAGAAAGACACAGAAGACGGCATAAGCATAAAGGAAGTAGGGGTTTGTCAAGCTAGCTGAGATCCTAAACCTGATAAAAGAATTTCATGTGCACTGCTTCTGAAGATCTCAGGATCCCCTTGCCTTTCTGTAAGCATGATTTCTCCCTTATCTGTTCTGCGCTGACAAACCTAGTGGGACGTAAGGAAAAGGCTGTAACTGCAGTGCAGTGCTCGATGCCCCCTTGCTTCTGAGAGATATGAATTTAGCTGTGCAGCTGAAGAGAGGAATAATTAGGAATAACAAAAAGATCTATTCCTTCACAGTTATGATTGTCCAAAGAAGCACAGCCATTATGCAAACCTTTTATTTTAAAACTGGGGTATGCTTTAAAAATGAATGTTAGTGCTTCTTGAAACCTAAGGGTAGAGCCACAGTGTCAGTTTTTTTTTGTTTTATGCAGTTTTGGGAACCAAAACCACAAGTGAATGCAAAAAAGAAGAGAATTAATATCCATATCTTATACTTTCTCTCTTTTGATGATCCACTCCTGATTTTGAGTTCCATAACTGCCTCAAAAAATCTGACTATGTGGTCATACCCACATAGGGTATTCACACGTGGGGGGTTGTTTACAAGAACTGGCTCTTTTCACTGGTCTTTGTTTCCCCTCTGTGCTGTCATGGCTTGCTCCTTATTTATTATGAGACATGCAATGTTTCGACCCTTGGCACACTCTCGCCACACCCAAATGTAGAACACGGCGCAAAACAAATTCTGTGTTGCACAGGCTACTTCTATAAATACAATCCCATAAAGAGGACCTCTCACCATATAGCAGATATCAATTTATACTAATGACTGTGATATAACGATTCTTTTTTTTATAAATTTTTTATTAGGCAACATAGTATATAAGGCCAAAAAAAGACCTTTGAACTGGATAGACAATCAGAGAAATAAAGGAATATTCTCCAGCATCCGTCAGTATTGGTCGTCTTTATTGTAGATCGGCATAACAGTACATGCTTCAATCTTCACCACCCTCCACCACAGGTTAACATGTTTAAAACTTGGAAGTTCTTAATCATAACCAGGTTATGATTGAGAACTTCCAAGTTTTAAACATGCTAACCTGTGGTGGAGGGTGGTGAAGATTGAAGCATGTACTGTTATGCCGACCGATCTACAAAAAAGACGACCAATACTGACGGATGCTGGAGAATATTCCTTTATTTCTTTGATTGTACAAGGTACGGGTCCGGTCCTCTCCGTGCACCGAGCGCTTATGGTGAGCTGGATAAACTTTCTTTTTTTATTACGTCCATCCAGTTCGGCCTGTCATCCTTTAAGTTGATCCAGAGGAAGGCAAAAACAAAACAAAACTGTGAGGTAGAAGCCAATTTTCCCCACTTAAGGGGGAAAAATGTGTTCCCGGTTCTATTCAGGCAATCGGATAACTCCCTGGATCAACGACCCCTCTCTACTAGCTATAGCCTGTAATGTTATTACACTCCAGAAATACATCCAGGCCCCTCTTGAATTCCTTTATTGTACACACCATCACCACCTCCTCAGACAGAGAGTTCCATAGTCTCGCTGCTCTTGACGTAAAGATTCCTCTTCTATGTTTGTGTACAAAGTACAAACCTTCTTTCCTTGAGGCACAGATGATGTCCCCTTGTCACAGTCCTGTGGATAAATAGATGATGGGAGAGATCTCTGTACTGACCCCTGATATATTTATACATAGTAATTAAATCTCCCCTCAGTCTTTTTTCTAAAGTGAATAACCCTAATTTTGATCTTTCTGGGTACCGTTGTTCCCTCATTCCCGTAATTACTTTAGTTGCCCTCCTTTTGAACCCTCTCCAGCTCTGCTAGAAAACCTTCAAACAGTTTACCCACGATGGATGTTAAACTTACCGGCCTATAGTTTCCAGGCTCTGTTTTTGGACCCTTTTTTAATATTGGCACCACATTTGCTATGTGTCAATCCTGTGGAACCTGTTTCCTTTATGAGATGTACAAGTTTCAGTTTCCCAGTCTATATCTGGGAAGTTGAAGTCCCCCATAATAACGACCTCATTATGATTTCCCGCCTCGTCTATCTCGTTTAGTAGTAGATTTTCTGTGGACTCTGGTATATTAGGTGATTTATAATAAACTCAAATTTAGTTTTTGCCTCCATGTATTTCTACCCACAGTGACTCCACATGTTCATGTCCCTCACTTATATCTTCTCAGGCTGTGGGCTTTAGACACAACTTTACATAAAGGCAGACCCCTCCCCCTCTCCAGTTTTGGCGATCCTTTCTAAACAGACTTTAACCCTGTACATTAACTGCCCAGTCATACAGTCCTGATTAAAAGTTTTTTGAAAAATGGCAAAAAATCATATTTAGCATGGCTGGATCTTAACAAGGTTCCAAGTAGAGCTTCAACATGCAACAAGAAGAAATGGGAGTGAGACCAAACATTTTTTGAGCATTCAATTTAATGAAAACAACGAATAAACGGAAACGGGCTGTTTTTCAGCTGATCAAAAGTTTAGAACCACACCTCCAAAAAAAAAAAAAAAAAAACACACATTCCCCCCCCCCAAAAACAAAAATCAAACTTCCAAACATGAACTTGGTAATGAGTAGCTCCGCCGTTATTGTTTATCACTTCCAAAATTCGTTTCGGCATGCTTAAATCAATCGTTTCCATGAGGTGAGTGGGAACATTTCTCCAAGTGGTGAAAACGGCCGCACGAAGGCCATCTTCTGTCTGGAACTGTTGTCCATTTTTGTAAACTTCCCTTGCTATCCATCCCCAAAGGTTCTCAATTGGATTTAGATCAGGCAAACACGCAGGATGGGCCAATAGTGTGATATAATTCTCCTGGAAGAAGTCCCTTATCCTGCGGGCATTGTGTACTTTAGCATTCTCCTGTTGAAAAACCCAGTCGTTACCACACAGACGAGGGCCCTCAGTCATGAGGAATGCTCTCTGCAACATCTGGACATAGCCAGCGGCCGTTTGACACCCCTGCACTTCCTGAAGCTCCATTGTTCCACTGAATGAAAAAACACCCCAGACCGTTATGGTGGCGTGTCGAAAACATCTCAGGTGGGATCTGCTTGTCATGCCAGTAACGTTGGAAACTATCAGGACCATCAAGGTAACATTTTTTCTCATCAGAGAATAAAAACTTTCTTCCACCTTTGAATGGTCCCATGTTTGGTGCTCTCTTGCAAAGTCCAAAAGAGCAGTTCTGTGGTGTTCAAGGAGACGAGGTCTTTGAAGACGTTTTTTGTTTTTGAAGCCCTTCAGTCTCAGATGACGTTAGATGGTTATGGGGCTGCAGTCAGCACCAGTAGGAACTTTAATTTGGGTCGAGGATCGTCCAGTGTCTTGACGGACAGCCAATTGGATCCTCCGACTCAGTGCTGACGAAATTTTTTTGGGTCTTCCACTTGACTTTTCTGTTTCATAACCCTCAGGATCATTTAAGAATTTAAGAAATTCCAAATGACTGTCTTACTGCGTCCCTCCTCAGCAGCGATGGTGCGCTGTGAGAGACCCTGCTTATGCAGTTCAACAACCTGACCACGTTCAAAAAGGGAGAGCTATTTTGCCTTTGCCATCACAACGTGTGACTACCTGACAGAAAATGACAATGAATCCACATCTTTGCACAGATTTGGCCTTTTAAAGGCATGTGGTCCTAAACTTTTGATCAGCTGAAAAACAGCCTGTTTCAGTTTATTCATTGTTTTTATTAAATTGAATGCTCAAAAAATGTTTTGTCTCACTCCCATTTTTTCTTGTTGCATGTTGAAGCTCTACTTGGAACCTTGTTAAGATCCATCCATGCTAAATATGATTTTTTGGGGCATTTTTCAAGTGGTCTTAAACGTTTGATCAGGACTGTAACTATCATCCAGCCATGTCTGTTATTCCTACTATATCATTGTCCTCTTCACACATCACTAATTCCAGTTCCCCAGTTTTATTAGTCAGGCTTCTGGCATTAGTATACATACATTTAAGAGGTTCATGTATATTTTTTACCCTACACCTTTCCTTCTGAACTGTTCTAGTCCTTCCATCCATTCCTCCCCCAGTCCCATTAACTTGCCCACGGTGTCTCTCTGCACTGTCTTCCCATCCTATAATGTAATTACCCTCCCCCCAAATTCCTAGTTTAAACACTCCTCCAACCTTCTAGCCATTTTTCCCCCAACATATCTGCCCCTTCACCATTGAGGTGCAGCCCATCCCTACGATAGAGCCTGTAGCTGAGAGAGAAGTTGGCCCAGTTTTCCAGGAACCCAAACCCCTCCTTCCTACACCAGTTCTTGAGCCACTTGTTTACCTCCCTAATTTCCCGCTGCCTTTCTTATGTGGCTCATGGTATCAGAAGTATTTTGGAAAATACTACATTTGAGGTCCTTTCCCTAAGCCTTTGACCCTAATCCCTAAAATCTTTTTTAAGGACGCTCCACCTACCTCTATCTTTGTCATTGCTTCCGATATGGACCATGACCGCTGGATCTTCTCCAGCCCCTCCTAGTAATCTGTCAACCTGATCCGCGATGTGTTGAACTTGAGCGCCAGGAAGACAACACACATTGTTCGACGATCCTGGTCTTTGTGACAGATTGCCCTCTCAGTGAGCAGCAAACTCTTTTCCAAATTGTCAACGCCTCTCTGTGTTGAAACTCGTCCATTTACATACTCTATGTGCGATTCCAAATGGGCAATTTGCTCACATTTTTACAGTGAAGTGATAAGAATCTAACTTACTATAGTCCCCTCCTAAAGTCCCTGAATCTCAAGTCACGTAATCTAAAGTCACGCACTTTATACAAACACACACTGGAACTCAAACACGTGAACACTCACAAACTCGCGTTGTTTGGCTGCTTGTATAAATAGAGCTCTTAAACCAGTCTTTTTTTTCCCTCTGGATTCAAAAAGGTACATTTAGAAAATGATTTATATTTTGCTGTTGAGGTGCATTCAAAACTTCAAGTGTTAGGCTACTTTTACACTATCGTTTTTTGCGGATCAGTCATAGATCTGCAAAAATGCTTCTGTTACAATAATATAACTGCTTACATCAGTCATGAACGGATCCGGTTGTATTATGGCTTCTACTGCCATGACCGATCTGTCTTGAACACCATTGAAAGTCAATAGGAGATGTATCCGTTTTCTATTGTGCCAGATTGTGTCCCCATTGACTTACATTATGTGCCAGGACAGATCCGTTTCACTTCTCTTCATCAGGCGAACAGAAAAACGCTGCAGGCAGTGTTTTGGCGTCCGCCTCCAGAGTGGAATGAAGACTGATCGGAGGCAAACTGATGCATTCTGAGCGGATCCTTTTCCATTCAGAATGCATTAGGGCAAACTGATCTGTTTTGGACCGCTTGTGAGAGCCCTGAACGGATCTCACAAACAGAAAGCCAAAACGCCAGTGTGCAAATAGCCTTATCTGCTGTTTTACAATGCGGTATTTGTGTACACCGGTTTTTACAGGTAAATTGGAAATGTGGCCAACTTTACACATTGCAGATCTGTTTTAACTTCACCTCTCCAGCTATATGTGAATATAACCAAAGGGAACCTGTCGGCTTTCTAATGCTAGCCTCTCTGAGAGCGGCATGAGGGTATGCCAGACATGCTGGTTTCTGTTGTGTGTGATTTGTTGCTCACATACTATCTATACTCCAGTTATTGCTGGTAGGAGTACATGCCACAAGGCGCCTGCTGTCTTTACACAAACACAGTCCATTATTGCTCCATTCCTAGATAGGAATGAACAAAGTTCTGTGCTCCTGACATTCTGTAATCAGACCCTTAGCTGGGAAAGATTAAAAGGGGTTGGGCTCCTGATTTGGTCTGGTTAATGTTACACACACAGAGATAAGATAACAGATACAAATGTCCCTGAATTCTGGCTTCTTATCGTGGGAGTCTCATTTATACTTAATTGTTGTTCGATTTAATAACCCGGCGTATTCGGCGATAAGTCTGCCCTCCATGTGGAATTATCACCGCACAGGTTACCAGCTTCATTTGCGTTTACACCTTCTCTGCAAACACTCACTGTATTAAACAGGTAGGTGACTGATATTGGGATTTACCGATTTGGAGGTGTCAGTGGGTGCTGCACAGGTCTCTGCTGGATTGTGCTTTCTTTACAGCATATATAAAGACAAATTATCCTTTGTCAGGTTACTGAGATAGACGTGAGCATAGATAAAGTTTCCAAATGCTTGTCTTGCCGTTACTCTTTGATGTCTTTATAAGAGGTTATTTACGCTGTACAATGATGGAAAAGTTTACTGCGTTTACAGACTGTAAAAGTGAAAGATTACCAGCAAAATCACTTTTCAGATAATGTCCCTGATATTGCAGGTTAATGGGCTGTAACCCATTGCTCTACTGCTCGTGGAAAGTTCAAGCACCAAGGGTGGTCCTATACTTGGCGTTGCAATATCTAGTTAGTTATAATCCTCCTTTTCCCCTGCTTAAACATTTGATAAAGTAACTTAGAATTGTGTTATAATTACCCATAAGTTATGTATACTGAGGATTGCTTGGCATAACCTTCCTTATCGGTCCAAAAAGTATTACAGCTGATTATTACCCTCTGCTCTATGATTAGATTTGTGCTGGCTAGACCAGAGTGGAGTCTAAGGCCACCTGCAAACATTGCAGAATTTGTACGGAAAAACCGCAGCGTAGTACAGTACCAGTAAAGTGTGAGACTACACGAATCTCATGTACACTGCAGATTTTTTCTGTGCGGAAATTGCCATGCACTGTGGATTTCCATTATGTTTCCGGTTTTAGCTGCTGATTTCACCCCTCTTTTTAATGGAAGGGTGAAATCTGCCACAAATCCACATCAAATCTGCAACAAAAATCGCAATTACACATTGTGGATTTTGGCACGGATATGCTGTAGAAACATACATAAAATCCACAAGTGGCCTAAGGGTGCATTTACCTTTTGGCAGAAAAATCCACCATGAAATCCAAATGCGTTTTTTGGTTTATTCAAACTTATTTACCAATGATTTACAAAATCCGCAAATGCATTCCAACACATGTGAAGGAACCATTAGGGATTGCTGATTTTTACCTTTAATCCCAGCAAGGAGGTTTGGCTACAAGGTAATAGTAGGTTGTTTTTTAATGAATGATCTCAATTTATTGGCGCCAACCAAGATATAGTTACATAGTGGTCATAGTCTGGGATGTAACCAAAAGAAGGAGTGCCAGTGGACTGCCAGAGTCATGCACCAGAAGATGAAGATTAGAACCAGAATGACAAGGCAGCTGAGACTGAAACCACTTGCTAGTTGCAGGTAGGAGTCGGAGGATCTTGGGAGTTCTCTTAGTATGTCTCGTTTAATAAATACTTGTATTCCCAATAAACCAACAGTTCTGATGCAGCTATTATCTGCAGTGTGTTGTTACCTTGTCAATGTAATGTGTCACTACACAACAAGCACTGATTGGACTATTTCAGACTGTGTATGGACACACCTGTAACTGTTAACAGACCACTTGTAAATGTATTCATAAATTTCTATACAGGTAAAACTTGAAAAATTTGAATATTGTGCAAAAGATTATTTATTTCAATAATGCAACTTAAAAGGTGAAACTAATTAATGAGGGACTCATTACATGCAAAGCGAGATATTTCAAGCCTTTATTTGTTATAATTTGGATGATTATGGCTTAGCTTATGAAACCCCAAAGTCCTAATCTCAGGTTCCATTTGCTCAGGGGGTATGGATTAACTAGCTGACTAGAGGGTGACACTTTGAGCCTAGAATATTGAACCTTTTCACAATATTCTAATTTTAAATTGCATTAATGCGATTCTTTTTAATTTGCATTACTGAAATAAATGGACTTTTGCACAATATTCTGATTTTTCAAGTTTCACCTGTAAGGCCAAAGTCAGGCTTCGCACAGTACTTTTTAATAACACATCAGCTGAGGTGCATTAAGTCACCTATAGGCCGAATGCACACGGCTGTGTTTCACAGCCATGAGCAGTCCGTGGTAACACGGCCTAGATTCCGGCTGCGAGTAGGAGCGCACGGCGTCACTGGTTGCTATGACGCCGTGCGCTTCATGCCGCCACTGTACTACAGTAATGCACTCGTACGAGTGTATTACTGTAGTACAGCAGCTGCATGAAGCGCACGGCATCATAGCAACCAGTGACGCCGTCCGCTCCTGCTCGCAGCCGGAATCCAGGCCGTGTTCCCACGGACCGCTCACGGCCGTGTGCATTCGGCCATAAGATGAAGATGAGATCAGCTGTAAGGCCTTGTTCACACGTGTTTTGCACAGTGATTTCCATCAGTAATTGTGAGACAAAACCAGGAGTGGGGCCTCCGCAGACATAAGGTATAAGGGAAAAATCTGCACCCCTTCTGTGTTTAGAGCAGCATCTGGTTTTCGCTCACAATTACTGATGGAAACCACTGACAAATGTTCCTGCAAAAAGCTTGTTCCCGACAATCTGTCCGTGTAAGGGTCCATTCACACGTCTGCAAAATGGGTCCTCATCTGTTCCGCAATTTTGTGGAACAGGTGCGGACCCATTCACTCTCCATGGGGCCGCAATGTGCTGTCCGCATTTGCGGATCTGCACTTCCATTCCACAAAAAAATTGAAGATGTCCTGTTCTTGTCCGCAATTGCAGACAAGAAAAGGCATTTTCTATGAGAGTGCCGGCGATGTGCGGTCCACAAAATGCGGAGCGCACATTGCCGCTGTCCGTGTTTTGTGGATTCACAATTTGTGCACCTGATCACCTGATGAACAAGCCAAACGCTCGTTTATCGGGTGATCCTGTTATTCGTGCAGGCACTTATATTATGGTTTCTGGGCAGCAGATTGTGCCGTTTAAACAGATCTGCTGCCCAGAAACAATACAGCTGTATGAGGACGAGCAATGGCAAAAGTGATCCCTCGTTTTTCGGGTCCATTCACACGTCCGTTGTTTCTTTCCTGATCTGTTCCGTTTTTTGCGGAACAGATCTGGACCAGATCTGTACCCATTCATTTTCAATGGGTCCTGAAAAAAAATCAGACATTGTGCTGTCCGATTTTTTTTCAGTACCCATTGAAAATGAATGGGTCCAGATCTGTTCCGCAAAAAACGGAACAGACCAGGAAAGAAACAATGGACGTGTGAATGGACCCTTAGGGTCCATTCACACGTCCTGTTTTTTTTCATCCTGAAAAACGGTCCGTTTTTTGCGGATCCGTTGTTCCTGAAAATGTTTCCGTATGTCATCCGTATGTCATCCGTTTTTTGCGGATCCGCAAAAAACGGAAACATGTATACATTTCAATAATCAAATAAAGTTGTTTGGATTTCTTTGAAAAGAAATTGAAAAAAAAAAAAAAAAAAAAAAATTTTATGTGTTTCCAGGAACGGAATCCGCAAAAAACGGATGACATACGGAATGACATCCGAATGTCATCCGTTTTTTGCGGATCCATTGACTTTGTATTGTACCAGGATCCGATTTTTCAGGACAAGAATAGGACATGTTTTATATTTAAACGGACATGCGGAACGGAACAACGGAAACGGACAGCACACATTGTGCTGTCCGATTTTTTCCAGGACCCATTGAAAATGAATGGGTCCAGATCTGGTCCTGATCTGTTCCTGAAAAAACGGAACAGATCAGGAAAGAAAAAACGGACGTGTGAATGGACCCTTATACTGTGAAAGTGATCGCTGCTTTTTTATACTGTGAAAGTAAATACAGCTGTCTCCTCCATTAAGCGAGCAGCCGATTGCCGAGAAGAAGCGCTTCGGCACCTTGAAGGCTCGAGTGACGGATCATTGAACTCACAGGTCTATACACTAATGTGCACTATAGATCCTATTCATTGACCTAGGATTTCTGTGAGAAGCACCATCTTCAATCTGCCTCATGATGGCATATTCCATGTGTACTGCTAGCTTGAAAAGGGGATTTCCAGAGCAACTCCTACCAATGGTCAGTGGAAAGCACTGACAAAATGTGGATGCCATCCATGTTCTGTCAGTGCTTTTCAAGGAACCATAGGTGCCCATAGCAACCAATCAGATTCCACCTTTCATTTTACCGAGCTCCTTTTGAAAAATAAAAAATGTTCAAGCTGATTGGTTGCTGTGGGCACCCAAGCCAGTTTTGCTTTGTAACACTTGATAAATCTCCCCAATGGACTTCAATGGGCATGTTTGATCTGCAACCAATGGGCCAAAGCGGTGCATGCTAACATTGTTTTTCCACCGAGCCACAGCCAGTGGAAAAACAAGGATGTGTGAACAAACACGTTAAAGACAAAGGTTACACGTGCTGTCTGTTGAAAACGCGTCCATGATTCTCTGATGTGTATATAAGACTTAAGCCAGCATTTTACTGGTTTAATATCTGAAAGAAAAAATCCAAAATATTCAGGCTTGTAAAATCTGAGTTTTGCTTTCAGCTAATGAAATATTCTCCATGGCCACTTCAGTTGCTTATAAATATAGTAAGGACCTTTTAACCTAGCAGTAAAAATAAGCATTGGATGATCTCTGCTGGCCACACGGTGCTCTGTTCCAAGATGGACTAGAATTTTGCGGTAAAAAGCATTTGAGCAAAGAATAACAGACCTATCAGCAGTGCACACTGCCAGGGCCGCAGCAAAGTCGGGCATTATTACTTTCTTATCATACAAGGATGTGTTTACAAGTTCACGCGGTTACAAGAGCATTGCATTAGAGCTCAGCGAGATAACGCATTTCATACAAAGGCTGCACAGTATCCCATGCTAATCTGTGCTCTGAGTAGCTGGAGAGAGGCAGCCTCTTGTATGAAGGGCTACAGAAGGACATTGAAGGTGAAGTCTCAGTCCTTAGTAATATCCCCAGAGCTCCTTCCTGAGAATGCAGATCTCCACAAAATTGGCTGAAAAGGGCATTTAATCTAGAGAACCCTTTAAAAAGGGCACTTTACATGGGTTAAGAATCTTAAAGATGATCACTAATGAGCGTTCATAGGAACGCTCGTTAGAAATCATCTGGCAGTGTAAATGTACCGCCAATTACCCGATGAACAAGCGTTTCGCTTGTTCATCGGGTAATCCGATCATTTGTGCAGGCGCAGAGAATAGTAGTTTTCCAGCAGCGGATTGTGCTGTGTAATCACGATCTGCTGTCAGTAAAAAACAAGTCAGTATGTGGAAGAGCGATCACTGCTCACCATACTGTGGAGGAGATCTCTGAATGTAAATGCAGCGCTCTCCTCCGCCAGCAAGCAGCAGATTGTCAGGAAGGAACGCTTCCACCCCAACAATCTGTTGCTGTGTCGTCACATTTAAAGGGACCTTAAGTCAGTGATAAAAGTTAGGTGTTGACTGCCAGTAATTTGTATGCCATTTGATATATTTATTTCACTATAGACATTAGATTGGCAATACAACTAAAATTTACTGGACTTGTCTACAAATATTTAATTTTATCCCAAACGGTTATTCGGTCCAATTTTTATGCATGGCAAGATGCTGCTAATTAAAGTGATATTCCTACCACTTGGACCCCCAGCTATTACGATAACGGGTCTCAGTACCCCATGGAGCCCATCTGAAACGGACTGAGCGGCTGGTCAGAAATGCATACCACCACACTATTCATTTTTGTGGGAGCGCCTTCCCCCGACATGTCTGTTTTGGTAACTACTAGCATTATCCATGCAATAACAATTCTGGAGCAAAGCTTTAAGCCTTAGGCCTCATGCACACGGCCGTGTTCTGCGGCCGAGAGCGGACCGTGCAAACCCGGCTGGGATTCCTCCTGACAGCATGAGCAATACTAGTGTATTACTTTACAGCTTCGGCTGCATGAAGCGCACGGCGTCATAGCAACCAATGACGCCGTGCGCTCATGCTGTCAGGAGGAATCCCGGACGGGTTTCCACGGTCCGCTCTCGGCCGCGGACACGACCGTGTGCATGGGGCCTTATTCACACGTCAGTGTTTTGGTCAGTGATTTCCATCAGTGATTGTGAGCCAAAACCAGGATTGGAGCCTCCACAGACATAAGGTATAAAGGAAAGCTCTGCCCCCAGTTCTGTGTTTGGAGTCGCACCTGGCTCACAATCACTGATGGAAATCACTGACCAAAACACTGACGTGTGAATGAGGCTTTATGTTGTGCCATTCCTCATTTGATGCTAGTTATGAATGAATTGCTAGTAGTTTGCAGTGAAGGTCCAGATGGGTGATACCAGTATGGGGTTTGTCCCTGCACAATCTGACACTATCCAATCAGCGCTGTCAGTGTCTAGCATTTCAAAGGTCCAACTGAGAATGCAATAATTTACGAAAACAGAAATTTCAGAGGAGGTGAGGGATCCTCTTAAAAGAGAACCTATCGCCACAAAACGCAGTGCAAGAGGAGCTGAGCAGATTCATATATGGTTTTCTGAGGAAAGAATTAGTAAAACATATAATTTATACATTTAACACACTGCTCTTTTGAGCTTAATAGCAGAGTGGGCCATCTTATCAGTGACTGACAGCTGCAGGATGTTGGTAGCATCCATTGGAGCTATATGTGGCAAACTCCTCTTGATTTATACATCCCACTTACATATGCAGTGTGAATGCACTCCTATTGTAAGGAGAACTATGCACTTTTTGGTATATAGGACCACAGTCGTAAAATCATTTCTTAGAGCTAAATAGAAAGGGATGTACATGAGCTCTTAAGCTCTCCCTCCAATGCCACCAGATGTAAGGCAGCTATCCTATAAATCAGTGTTCAACCCTTTTAAATAGGCTGAGACTCTGATAAGTCAGCACCTCATCTGCAGGCAGCTGTATAATAAACATGGACAGTGTATTCCTAGTTTGTGTGCCTGGCTTACTTGAGCCTTTAGGTCCACATGCTGTCTTGTTTGAGAGTATACACAATACGTTGGTACTGTATGATAACTTGTTTTTCTGTAGGATGTGACATTTTTGCAGTTTATTAATAGCACTTAACACTAGCAGAAAATGAAAAACATAACACCTGGAACACCTGCGATTGAGCCGAGATTGACAAAGTATAAACTGCTGGTGGTGCTTTGTCGATGATCACACAACCAAGGTGGTGCACCCTTTATTTTGGCTTCTGCAGCAGGGTATATGTTGAAGCAGGGTCACACTGATGGCACCTCACTTTGCTGCAATACAATCTGCCACCATGGCATGAAAACAGTCATACAGATGCTGAATATCCTCCTGTGGTATGTCTTTCCAAGCTCTTTCAAATTGGACCTATAGTTCAGCCAAGGTGGTTGTTGGCTGCTGTGCATGGGAGATCCATCACTCCCTTCAGTCCCAGACATTCTTGATGGGGAGAGATCTAGCAATGGAGCTGGCCAGGTAGCTGCTGGATACCCTGAAGAGTATGTTGTGTAGCGTGGGCAGTGTATGGGTGGGCCATTTATTTGTTGGGACATCACGTCTCCTTAAAAAAAAAATAAAAAAAAAAGGCAGTAAGACCTGTTCAATGATATCCTGGACATTCCGAAGGTTGGTCATTGTTTCCTCCATGAATACCAGACTGGAACAGCCATGGTAGCTAATGTAGCCCTACACCATGACACCTGGTGTTGGTCCTGTGTGTCTAGTCTGTACTATGCATGACAGCTGCAGGCGTTCTCCAGCCTTTATGTGGACCCTCATGTGGCCATCATTAGCACCAAGGCAGAACCTGTTTTAATCACTGAACACTATTGTTTGCGATTGATGGCCACATCAGAGTTAGGACTCATGCACACGACCCTTGCCTGTTTTGCAGTCTGCAAATTGCGGATCTGCAAACCATGGATACTGGCAGTGTGCGTTCCACATTTTGTGGAACAGCTCGTCCAGCCCTCAATAGAATTGTGCTATCCCTGTCCGTAATACAGACAAGAATAGGAGATGTTCTTTATTTTTGTGGATGCCACGCATACGGACAGCACACGGGAATGCTGTCTGCATCTTTTGCAGCCCTGTTAAAGTGAATGGGTCCGCATTTGACCTGCAACAAATGCGGATCGGATCCAGACAAAAAATACGTTCATGTGCAATAAGATCCTTAGCAGAAGGGCTGGAGAGTGCCTACTGCTGTCATGCATAGTGCAGAAATACACAGGTGTCATGGTGTGGAGCACCATTAGCTACCATGGCTGTTCCAGTCTGGTATTCTTGGAGAAAACAATGACTTTGGTATGTCCAAGATACTGGTATGAACCAGGGACTGGATGGAGTGACAGGTCTTCCATGCACAGCAGCCAACAACCACCTTGGCTGAACTACAGGTCCAAGTTGAAAGAGCTTGGGAAGACATACCGCAGAAGGATATTCAGCATCTGTATGACTGTTACCATGCCAGAGTGGCAGTCTATATCTCAGCAAGGGGCGATGCCACTCAGTATTAAAGGGTTTGTCATGGCTTTTACTATGGATGACCCGGCACCCCCGTTGATCAGTTGTATAAAGAGACGCAGTGCGCATGTGCAATCTCCTGTCTCTCTTTCTGCCTTCTCCTCATACAGCTTATTGGTGCAGGTGCTTACTGTTGGACCCCCACCAATCTGATATTGATGACCTATCCTGAGGATAGGTCTTCAATAGTGAAAGCCCAGACAACCCCCTTTAATGTGAACCTCGCTCAACTTAGACCCTGCTGCAGAACCCAAAATAGAGTGCACCACCTTGGTTGTGTGATCATTGGCGAGGCACCACTAGTAGCTTATACTTTGTCAATCGTGTTAAGTTTTCCCGCAGTTTTTTTTTTTTTTTCCATTTTCTCCTAGTGTATTATAAGCAAGCAGTCATTGGAATAGCATTGTTGTTGCAGACCTTTGACCAGTTGATCTATCTGCAGCTACGTGTAGTGACTCTAATATGTAGGATGTTAGGCTGACTGGTGACAAAAGTTTATTGCCCTCTTTAAACCTTTATTGCTGTGACATTGTTTTTCCCTTATGAGTTACCTGTAATGTTTATCTTTCACTGAACACCTTAAGCAAGCGGAGTGTCACACATGAAGAGATTTGTACTAGCACTGAAAGAGACCTGGGAGGACTGTATTAGCAGATTTACTTCTCCAATGACTTTTACCCCTCATCAGAATGGCCATATCATACCCTTTCTGCTAATACATAAATGTAACCACTGAAAAAATAGGTGCATCTTTTTGTGATGTGTGACACAATTTCATTGTATTGCATCCTACAAAGTTCCAGCAGTCGGCAGAAGTCCAACTTTGGTGGGTTTCTGGTGACACACATTCATTAGGTGGGACTGCCAGCCATCTTAATGTTGTGTGACCATAGGCTGGTGAGTAGTCCTAGCCTATATGTGTACTAGTGGCCATACACATTAGAAGTAGTTTGCCAAAGCTCTTAGCTATTTCCTGCAGTCTTAGGGCTCGTTTACACCAACATGTAAAGCCCGTTGCCGTATTGTGCATTTGCGGATCCACAATACACGGGCACCGTTCCGTGGCCATTCCGCATCACGGATGCGGACCCATTTATTTCAAAGGGTCCGCAAATCCGGAGATGCGGAACGGAATACTACGGAAGCACTACGGAGTGCTTTCTGGGGTTCCGTTCCGTGCTTCTGCACCACAATAAGATAGAGCAAGTTCTTTTTGTGGAACGGAAGGATCACGGATGCATTCAAGTGAACGAGCCCTTATAAAGAGTAAATGGAGTGGCAATGGGCAGCTTTCCCCTTCATTTATATGGGGTCACAGGACCCACATTCTCATGATCATGGGAGTTGAACCCACACCGATCAGATATTGGGAGTAAGTGGTTCAGATCACTGTGTGTTTGCATACATTTTTTTTGGGTTAATGAAGGAAAAAATGTGTGAAGCGCTGCTATAGATGAATCTGACCCTGCATGGCTCCTGGTTGTTGAATTACAACACTTAGGCTACTTCCACACCAGGGGCAGGGGACTCCGGTAGGCTGTTTCGGCGGGTGAACAGCATGTCGGATCCGTCCTGCTGCTAGTTCACGTGTTCCGGAACAACCTGCCGAAGTCCCCTGCCGCTAGTGTGAAACTAGCCTTATGCCTCTTGCACCCGAATGATACGGATTAGGTCCGGATGCGTTCAGGGTGTGTTCAGAAAAACTTGCACCATTTCGCAAGCAAGTTCAGTCAGTTTTGATTGCGATTGCGTTCAGTTGTTGAAATGCGTATTGATGTGTTTTTCACTCGCGTGATAGAAAACGAAATGTTTTGCAAACAACATCTCTTATCAATCTCATTTAAAAAAACGCATCACATCCACATTTGCTTGCGGATGCGATGCATTTTTCATGCAGCCGCATTCACTTCTATGGGGCCAGCGGTGTGTGAAAAACACAGAATATAGAACATGCTGCGATTTTCACGCAACGCATAAGTGATGCGTCTAAAACAATGCTCATATACACAGACCTATTGAAATGAATGGGTCCGGATTCAGTGCGGGTGCAATGCGTTCGCATCACGCATTGTACCTGCGCAGAAAACTTGCTTTTCTGAAAGGCGCCTTAGGGTCCTTTCTAAGAACTAAAAATTGTCTTTAGCACAGACACATTAGTAAATCTGGGCCAGTGTGTTTTGCAACTAGTGTTGTATTTATGGCGGTTTTCCTCTATAGAGAACGAGCTGGTAAAATAACAAGAGCTCCAGTATGCTACATTTATTTAAAAGAAGCCAGAAACACAAACGCCACCTTTCACACTAGCAATTTTGCGGGATCCGGCAGGGTTCAGCAAAAACACTTCTATTACTGATAATCCAACCATCTGCAGCCGTTATGAACAGATCCGGTTGTATTATCTTTAACATAGCCAAGACGGATCCGTCATTAACTCCATTGAAAGTCAATAGGAAACAGATCCGTTTTCTATTGTGGCAGAGAAAACTGATCCGTCCCCATTGACTTGCATTGGGGGTCATGCCGGATCCGTCTTGCTCCACATCCCAGGATGGAAAGCAAAATACAACATGTTGCAGTTTGCTCTCTGGTCTGGGAACGCAACTAAGGCTACTTTCATACTGGCGTTTTGAATTCCGTTTGAGAGATCCGTTTCAGGGATCTCACAAACGGTTCAAAACTGATCAGTTCAGCCCCAATGCATTCTGAATGGATAAGGATCTGTTCAGAATGCATCAGTTTGGTTCCATTCCGCTCTGGATGTGGACAGCAAAACGCTGTTTGCAGCGTTTTGGTGTCCGCCTGGCGAAGTGGAGCCAAACGGATCTATCCCACCTTACAATGTAAGTCAATGGGGATGGATCCGTTTTCACTGACACAATATGGTGAAGTTGAAAACTGATCCGTTCTGAACGGATACAAGCGTTTGCATTATAGGTGTGGATCCTTCTGCGCAGAAACCAGACGGATCCGCACCTAACACAGGTGTCAAAGTAGCCTAAACGGAATGGAATGCATTTTGGAACATTCCGTTGTGTTCAGTTTTGTCCCCATTGACAATGAATTGGGAGAAAACGGAAGCGTTTTTTCCGTTATTGAGCCTCTATGACGGAACTCAATACCAGAAAACTGAAACGCTAGTGTGAAAGTAACATAATGTCAGGAGCAACAAAATTAAATAAAATTTGTGTGACCAGAGTTTCATATTTCCCATAGACCTTCGGCTAACATCTGAAGCTGGAGATTTTTGCAGCAAAAAACACCACTAAAAATGCAAAAGTGAATAGAAAAGCCACTAAAAACTTTGGGGGTAATTTATTATGACACCCTAAGCCATTTTTAGTTTAAAAAATGCCTCATGCCTCTTATAGTGAATGGGGCCAGGTGGACTTCCGGCAGCTCACAGGGTGTACACTGTAGTTACGGATCTGGCAGGCTGTTCCCCTGTCGGAACGAGTAACGCCTGTCAGAACACAGGTTCAGCTGACTCTACACTAATGTATATGGGACCTTTAGTTACAGTATTGGTTCCTTCCTGGATATCTGCATAATGAATGACATGGTCAATAAGATTCAGAAAAAAGACTTTAGGCACTCCGTTCTTCCAATGGCATGGTGCACATGTCTGGGGTCAGCGTCCCCGGAACAAATATGAAGATAAGACCGTAAGTTGCAATTTCTTTTTGCTTTTATTGTCACATAATAAATACAATTGTGTTTATTATGTGACAATAAAAGCAGAAATTGCAACTTACCAGTGAGTGCCGGTCTTATCTTCATGGTCAATAAGATTGTGATTTTGTTTGACTATTTTTATTTTATTTTTTCTTTCAAACGGTATATATACCAATATTGTAATCCACATGGTGTTTTGGAGACTGGTTCCTGCGAAGGTAAATAATATATACAGAATATCACCTACTTTCACACTGCCGTTTCAGGGTCCGCCTGTGAGATCCGTTTCAAGGCTCTCACAAGCGGCCCCAAACGGATCAGTTTGGCCCCAGTGCATTCTGAATGGATGCGGATCCATTCAGAATGCATCAGTTTGGCTCTGCTCCGCCTCCATTCCGCTCTGGAGGCGGACACCAAAACGCTGCTTACAGCGTTTCGGTGTCCGCCTGGCGGTGCGGAGCCAAACGGATCCGTCCTGACCTACAATGAAAGTCAATTGGGACGGATCCGTTTACATTGACACAAATATGGTGCAATTGTAAACAGATCCGTCCCCCATTGACTTTAAATGTAAAGTCAGGACGGATCTGTTTGACTTCACTTAGACTTTTTTTTGGACTAAGTGTATGCAGATGGATCCGTACTGAACGGATACCATTGTTTGCATTTATAGGTGCGGATCCTTCTGTGCAGATACCAGACGGATCTGCACCTAGCGCAGGTGTGAAAGTAGCCTAAAGCAGCTAGTTTTAGCAGCATCAGACACGTCCAGCTCGTTGATCTGAGGGAAATATAGCAATCCGCGTAGTTCTGTTTTCTGCACTGATCCCCACAAAGATGAGCATGTGCCAGATATGACAGTGTGATCTCTCCTCCTTATGCATGGACACTATGAAAAAATCCTTGTTATAAGGGAAAATAATAAAATCTACAGAACAAGGGAACCCAAACCCGACCTTCAGTGAAGAAGTCCGGGTACCACATTCAGTTTTTTATCACGCTTGTGCAAAATGCCTTTGTACCCGCGCGATAAAAACTGAACAACGCAATCGCAGTCAAAACTGAAATTGCGTGTGCACTCGCGCGGATTTCCTGCAATGCACATGCGACGCATCCGGAGTAAATCCGGGACGCCCGTGTTGAAAGAGGCCTTAAGGTGACTTTATATTGTGACAGCATTCCAGTGCAGTGGCTGAGTTTCTGGCTTTTCTTAAAGGGGTTTTCTGGTTGTAACAAGTTATCCCTGTCCATAGGTAATTATTAGATTGGTGGGGGATTTGCCATGTAGATCCCATTGATGAAATAGTTATCCCCTCTCCTGTGTTCCAAACGGATTGTCCCATGGTGGAGAACATAGGATGCATTTGGTCACAGGTGAGTAACTTCTAAGGCAGGGGTCAGCAACCTTTGGCACTCCAGGTGTTGTGAAACTACATCTCCCATCATGCACACTTGCTTGGCTGCTCTCTAAACTCCCACACAAGTGGAAAGAGCATGCTGGGAGTTGTAGTTTCACAACAGCTGGAGTGCCGAAGTTTGCTGATCCCTGTTCTAAGGAGTGCTAGGTTGACGGGGGAGGGTCTTGCCATTCTCATGGGCAGGGAGGTGATACTGCTCTGTCAGGCAGGCTTATCAGCTTGCTGTTTCAGTGATTGTTTGGTTTAGATAAGCCCTGGAGAGCGATAATAATGTGATAACGTTCTCCAGATAACCGCTCTTTTGAAACTGCCAACAGCTGATGGGGACAGCATTCCCTATGGACTCACTCAAGTGGCCCTGTCTTATTTCCAGCTGTTATAAAAAGCTATTTCAATAGAATTCATGTCAGTGACCCCATTTCTAGCCTCATAAGGAACAAAAATTATTTCCGATTAGCTTGAAAAAGCGTGGCTATTCTTAAGATAAGAGTCCAGAGGAAAAAAAATGTTGTGCATAGACTAGTCCCGATCCATCTGATCTCTGTGTGACTTGCCGGTGTATTCTCTTCAGCTTCAGGCATTGGTGGCAGATTAAGGGTTAAGACCCCCTATGGTGACGCAGCGCCTGTGACAGGAGCGCAGCTGGTGAATGCTAATCAGCGGCAGATGTGCAGCAGGATCCATCCTATCGCTGGCAGCATTTACACCGAGATAAATAGGTCTTAATCATCTATAAATAACAGCGTGTCATGTCTAAGGATCACTAACCTTCTGTGTATCTCCCTCGAGACCCAGGGCAGGACTTAATTACTGTAGCCTAATGCAAAGGACCGAGGAATAGAGTCTCACAGCCAGATGATGGGAATGTCCCTATGGGATTAACCCTTGCCCCACTGATAGGTGCCCAACATGTGTGTGTCTGGATACCTGCATTATGTGAGAAGCAGCTATAGTCTTCCACACGGATCCTCTTTTCTGCATGCTGTTGGTGGTCACAAGTGAAATGTAGGATGCATATTTATGTGTTTTTTTTTTTTGTGGTGGCGCATTGGTGCCACACTGTGGGGAAAGTGTATAACAATTCAGTAGGTGATGGCTTTATACATAATTGACACATGGAAGCTAGGGCCACACAGACAATACATATTGCACCTTAGCAATGTTCTTTTCCCCAAATGTTTATGTTGAGGGCATAATTTCATTTCAAAACTACTGCTAAGTAGTGTACATAGTGGGGGGAAGGATTTCACATGACTGTGAGAGAAGTGATTACACATAGATTCAACATACATTAGAGAGCATTAAGAACAACAGAAATTTGTCATCACGTGCAAGATTTCCTTGCTCATTCAAGACGTTCCCCTTAATCCAGCTGCCAGCATTGACTTATTCTTTGGTACTGAACCAACATTTCTCACAGAGAGCAGGACTCTGATCATATGGCTAGAGCCCAACAGCAATATGTGAGCTTTGTCTGGAAGTCAGGAACAAGACCTAAGGGTTTCCCTTGAGGGAGGTCAGGAATGTAACTGGTGTCTGGAGTGGCATCAGATTTGCAATCCTTCTGTCTGCCTCTAAAGCCGGGCTCAGCATCAAGGAGATGTGATGTCCACGGCTTTTATATAGAGGAAGAGCCTGCAGACATCACAGGAATCTCGGATTCACATATGTATGTTATTAACGTTAGACATTTTGTCTTATAAGCCGTGTGTACACATTCACTTTTAAGATAAAAGCATTGGTCGGTATGTAAGAATTCCTCAGTTAATTTGAAGAGAAAAAGTTCCTAGGGGGTCTCAACCACTGAAAATGTAGATTTAGGAGCAAAACTTTAAGGGCTTGGACTTTGGTATGCGTGAGCAGATTGTATTCTCTAAGCTAAGTGCTTATTCACACGACTGTATTTTTCTTCAGTGTGCTATCCATTATTTAAAAAGAACAGAACTCGGACCCATACAAGTCAGCAGGGCTGTTCACACTCACACACTTTATTTAAAGGATCCATGTGCTCATTCCAAGATTCTGGTCCTGTTCCGGTCCGCATTTATGGATCAGAATAGCCATTCTATCCACAGGAGCGAGCGCAAGAAGCAATGCACGTGGAAGTTCTTCAGTTTTCGCAGGCGAAAAATCATACACCATAAAGTTTCATTCACACGTCAGTGATTGTGAGCCAAAACCAGGATTGGAGCCTCCACAGACATAAGGTATAACGCTGGGTTCACACCTGAGCGTTTTACAGCGCGTTCCTACGCGCTGTAAAACGCACAACAGGCAAGAACCAATGATTCCCTATGGGAAGGGTTCACACCTGGGCGTTTTACAGCGCGTACGATCGCGCTGTAAAACGCCCGACGCTCAAACAAGTACAGGAGCTTTTTTTGGCGCGTTTGACGCGCGTTTGGGCCATAGACTCTTTGGACAACACTGCTGTCAATCACCCAAACGCGCGTTCACTATAAAAAAAAAACGTGCATAAAACGCGCGACAAAAACGCGCATAGAAACGCACGTTTGAGAAACGCCTAGGTGTGAACCCAGCGTTAGGGAAAGATATGCCCCTGTTCTGTGTTAATAGATCCAGACCTGGTTTCGGCTCAAAATCACTGATAGAAATGACTGACCGAACACTGACGTGTGACTGAGGCATATTATGAATAGGCTCTAACAGTGCACCACTATAGCTCTCCTGTACATTGCCTTACTGTCTGCACAGGTTATAAGATCCAACCTGAACATTCACACATTTCTTTGTGCACTATAATGGCTGAATGATACCATTTTGTGATGTTACAACGAGTTATGCTGGATGAGAAACCCAGCCTGCTACAACGGGCTAGATGGCTTCGTCTTTCCTTTGGCAGCAATGAACAGGTATACATAAATGTGCGAGGCTCCCTGAACCGTGGTGTAAATAGTTCCATATGCATCACTGCGGCTGCATGCTACAGCCTGACAAATGTTTTTCTTTGGCTTGTAAAATCATTTGTCTTCTCTTTTACTCCCTGATGTTTCCAGCACCTGGGACAACATCCACTTAATTGAAAAAAGATGCGATCATAAATGGCCGCATGTAGATCCTGACTGTAACTGATGGGCGTCCTGAATCTCAATAACTAAATATCTGTTTATAGCAAGATGCCATGCAATTACTTGAATTAGCCCTTGGCTGGCATGTTTATCAATTCTGTTTATAAAGCCCTGACAAGTGCAAGGGCATGGGGCACCCTGTGGCTGGGTGGCATCCTACCGCACTAAAGAGTTGTAGGTTTGGAAACTGCTTTTAGTGATTTCGTTCCAGTTTCAACGTAATACATTTTATTAGAAGTAAAGAAGCAACTTCAGTATTTCCTACATTACCCACCATGATTATACAAGCCGTTCAGGTTACTACAGGGTTAAAGGGAATCGGACATCAGAAACAACCTATTGTTTAAATCACATTTTTATGTTTAACATATTTCTAAAGAAATGTTTGTTTTTAATTTTCGATGTCGATATCTATATTTAAACAAAAATCTTAAATTCCTGCAGTCTTTGCACTGGCCACTAAGCCTAATAGACCCCACTTCTTGGTCTGTACAAATCAGTTCACTGCTGTTGTATAGCATTCTAAACCTACCGCTAATAATGAGGAAATATCGCCCCTGTGTATAGATAAGTCGGGATCCACCATTCACAATATGTGATTGTCAAAACTTATCTATTTTTTCCTTGTACAATGACCTTTGTGCATCGGATGCAGACAAAAATACGACAGAATCCGCAGCTGGTTTTTGCCATGTGAACATACAAATACAGTACAGACAGCATGTTATAGATCAAGAGGAGCAGAGCAGATTCATATAGTTGTATGGGAAAATATTCTGTATATTCATTAAAATCTCAGTTCTTTGTGATTTCAGTAGCCAAGTAGGTGGTCCTACCCTTGGCAGCTATCTATACACAGACCAGGAATGCTATCAAATCACTGATAAGACCACCCACCACTATTGAGCGCATAAAAAGCAGAGATTTTGATTTTACATATATATATATATATATATACAGTTGCAAGAAAAAGTATGTGAACCCTTTGGAATGATATGGATTTCTGCACAAATTGGTCATAAAATGTGATCTGATCTTCATCTAAGTCACAACAATAGACAATCACAGTCTGCTTAATCTAATAACACACAAAGAATTAAATGTTACCATGTTTTTATTGAACACACCATGTAAATATTCACAGTGCAGGTGGAAAAAGTATGTGAACCCCTAGACTAATGACATCTCCAAGAGCTAATTGGAGTGAGATGTCAGCCAACTGTAGTCCAGTCAATGAGATGAGATTGGAGGTGTTGGTTACAGCTGCCCTGCCCTATAAAAAACACACACCAGCTCTGGGTTTTCTTTTCACAAGAAGCATTGCCTGATGTGAATGTTGCCTCACACAAAAGAGCTCTCAGAAGACCTACGATTAAGAATTGTTGACTTGCATAAAGCTGGAAAGGGTTATAAAAGTATCTCCAAAAGCCTTGGTGTTCATCAGTCCATGGTAAGACAAATTGTCTATAAATAGAGAAAATTCCGCACTGCTGCTACTCTCCCTAGGAGTGGCCGTCCTGTAAAGACTGCAAGAGCACAGCGCAGACTGCTCAATGAGGTGAAGAAGAATCCTAGAGTGTCAGCTAAAGACTTACAAAAGTCTCTTGCATATGCTAACATCCCTGTTAGTGAATCTACGATACGTAAAACACTAAACAATAATTGATTTCATGGGAGGATACCACAAAGGAAGCCACTGCTGTCCAAAAAAGACATTGCTGCACGTTTACAGTTTGCACAAGAGAACATGGATGTTCCACAGCAGTACTGGCAAAATATTCTGTGGACAGATTAAACCAAAGTTGAGTTTTTTGGAAGAAACACACAACACTATGTGTGGGCAAAAAATAAAAGGGCACAGCACACCAACATTAAAACCTCATCCCAACTGTGAAGTATGGTGGTGGGGGCATCATGGTTTGGGGCTGCGCCAGGGCCTGGACAGATTGCGTTCATCGAAGGAAAAATTTATTTGCAAGTTTATCAATACATTTTGCAGGTGAAGCTTAACAAAAGATGGGTGTTGCAACAGGACAACGACCCAAAGCATAGAAGTAAATCAACAACAGAATGGCTTAACCCCTTCACGCAACATCACGTACATGTACGTGGGGGAATGTGGTGCCTCACCGCATCCCCACGTGCATGTACGTGATCGGCTTCACTGTCAGCGCAGGGACCTGAGCGCTGAAGATTCAGTGAAGCCGGCGTGCTGGGGTTGCTAGGCAACCCTAGAAGCCGGAAGGAGATGTATTGGCCCCCTGACCCGCCCACGATCGCTGTGATTGGTCCAATACTGCAGAGGGACCAATCGCAGCGCATCGGGGCAGGTAAGGGGGGTTAGGGAGGGACTGTGTGCCTCTCCTTCTCTGATCGTCCCCATTCCTGTCAGGGAAGCGATCAGAGAAGGAGAGTGTGACAATATACTGTACCTATCACATGTATACTAGTCATGGAGCACTGCTACTTAGCGCTCCATGACTAGTATACTCGTCACGGCATAAAACTGTCACCATGTCTGCAGACATGGTGACAGCGCTGAGTGCCGGCTGTTACACACAGCCAGGCACTCAGGCTCAATGCCGAGGGGGGTCCTGTGACCCCCGTATCGGCGATCGGGTAGTTTCGGCACCCCCCCCCCCCTATCGGCGATCGCTTTATGTCGTTTCTGATCCCTGCGGTCCCTGACCGCAGGGATCAGAAACCTAAAAATTGCCCCAAATCGATTTTTTTACCCCCCCTGCACCCCTGAATTCCATTTATGTGGCGGGGTGCAGGGGGCGGTTTGTGGGCGTTGCGGGGCGGTGTGGCAGTTGCGGGAGGCGGGCGGTGCGGCAGGCGGGATCGCGATCCCCCGCCCGCCTCCCATTATAATCATCGTTGGTGTCTAGTGGGTATACCAGGGTGCCAGCACATTGCTGGCACCCTGGTATAAACGGCTGACATCGGTGATGCGATGTCAACCGTTTAACCCTTTCCATACCGCGGTCCGTACGGACCGCGGTATGGAAAAGGTTAACAGCTCAGGGAGCTCCCTCCCTCTCCCATCGGAGGGCTGCTGTACCTTTGCAGCCCCCCGATGGAGAGGGAGAGAGCTCCCAGACAGCCCCCCCAGAGCCCCGTCCTTACCCTTCCCCGTCTGCGCAGTTCTGAACATAACTGAGCAGACGGGGAAGGTTCCCATGGCAACAGGACGCCTCTCAGGCGTCCTGCTGTCCATGGTGCTGAACAGATCTATGCTGAAAGCATAGATCTGTTCAGTGTAAGTAAAATATAGTACAGTGCAATATATATTGTACTGTACTGTATTATACAGACATCAGACCCACTGGATCTTCAAGAACCAAGTGGGTCTGGGTCAAAAAAAAAAGTGAAAAAAGTAAAAAAAAGGTAAAAATCAAAAAACACATTTATCACTGATTAAACATGAGAAAAATAAAATTCCCTACACATGTTTGGTATCGCCGCGTCCGTAACGACCTGATCTATAAAACGGTCATGTTACTTTTCCCGAACGGTGAACGCCATAAAAATAAAAAATAAAAAACTATGATGAAATTGAAATTTTGCCCACCTTACTTCCCCAAAAAAGATAATAAAAGTGATCAAAAAAGTCGCATGTACTCCAAAATTGTAACAATCAAACCGTCATCTCATCCCGCAAAAAATGAGACCCTACTTAAGATAATCGCCCAAAAACTGAAAAAACTATGGCTCTTAGACTATGGAAACACTAAAACATCATTTTTTTTGTTTCAAAAATGAAATCATTGTGTAAAACTTATATAAATAAAAAAAGTATACATATTAGGTATCGCCGCGTCCGTATCGACCGGCTCTATAAAAATATCACATGACCTAACCCCTCAGGTGACCACCGTAAAAAAATAAAAATAAAAACGGTGTAGAAAAAGCAATTTTTTGTCATCTTACGTCACAAAAAGTGTAATAGCAAGCGATCAAAAAGTCATATGCACCCCAACATAGTGCCAATCAAACCGTCATCTCATCTCGCAAAAAATGAGACCCTTCTTAAGATAATCGCCCCAAAACTGTAAAAACTATTACTTTTAGACTATGGAGAAACGAAAAAAAAAAATTGTTTTAAAAATGAAATCATTGTATAAAACTTACATAAATAAAAAAAATGTATACATATTAGGTATCGCCGCGTCCGTGACAACCTGCTCTATAAAATTACCACATGATCTAACCTGTCAGATGAATGTTGTAAATAACAATAAAAAAAACGATGCCAAAAAAGCTATTTCTTGTTACCTTGCCGCACAAAAAGTGTAATATAGAGCAACCAAAAATCATATGTACCCTAAACTAGTACCAACAAAACTGCCACCCTATCCCGTAGTTTCTAAAATGGGGTCACTTTTTTGGAGTTTCTACATCAGGGGGCTTCAAATGGGACATGGTGTCAAAAAAACTGTCCAGCAAAATCTGGCTTCCAAAAACCACACGGCGCACCTTTCACTCTACGCCCCGCTGTGTGCCCGTACAGTAGTTTACGGCCACATATGGGGCGTTTCTGTAAACAGCAGAGTCAGGGCAATAAAGATAGTCTTGTTTGGCTGTTAACCCTTGCTTTGTTAGTGGAAAAAATGGGTTAAAATTGAAAATTAGGCAAAAAAATGAAATTCTCAAATTTCATCCCCATTTGCCAATAACTCTTGTGCAACACCTAAAGGGTTAACAAAGTTTGTAAAATCAGTTTTGAATACCTTGAGGGGTGTAGTTTCTTAGATGGGGTCACTTTTAGGGAGTTTCTACTCTAGGGGTGCATCAGGGGGCTTCAAATGGGACATGGTGTCAAAAAAACTGTCCAGCAAAATCTGGCTTCCAAAAACCATACGGCGCACCTTTCACTCTACGCCCCGCTGTGTGCCCGTACAGTAGTTTACGGCCACATATGGGGTGTTTCTGTAAACGGCAGAGTCAGGGCAATAAAGATACAGTCTTGTTTGGATGTTAACCCTTGCTTTGTTAGTGGAAAAAATGGGTTAAAATTGAAAATTAGGCAAAAAAATGAAATTCTCAAATTTCATCCCCATTTGCCAATAACTCTTGTGCAACACCTAAAGGGTTAACGAAGTTTGTAAAATCAGTTTTGAATACCTTGAGGGGTGTACTTTCTTAGATGGGGTCACTTTTAGGGAGTTTCTGCTCTAGGGGTGCATCAGGGGGCTTCAAATGGCACATGGTGTAAATAAACCAGTCCAGCAAAACCTGCCTTCCAAAAACCATACGGCGCACCTTTCACTCTACGCCCCGCTGTGTGCCCGTACAGTAGTTTACGGCCACATATGGGGTGTTTCTGTAAACGGCAGAGTCAGGGCAATAAAGATACAGTCTTGTTTGGATGTTAACCCTTGCTTTGTTAGTGTAAAAAATTGGTTAAAATGGAAAATTAGGCAAAAAAATGAAATTCTCAAATTTCATCCCCATTTGCCAATAACTCCTGTGCAACACCTAAAGGGTTAACAAAGTTTGTAAAATCAGTTTTGAATACCTTGAGGGGTGTAGTTTATAGAATAGGGTCATTTTTGGGTGGTTTCTATTATGTAAGCCTCGCAAAGTGACTTCAGACCTGTAGTGGTCCCTAAAAATTGGATTTCTGAAAAATTTTAAGATTTGCTTCTAAACTTCTAAGCCTTGTAACATCCCCAAAAAATAAAATATCATTCCCAAAATAATTCAAACATGAAGTACACATATGGGGAATGTAAAGTCATCACAATTTTTGGGGGTATTACTATGTATTACAGAAGTAGAGAAACTGAAACTTTGAAATTTGCAAATTTTTCCAAATTTGGGGTAAATTTGGTATTTTTTTATGCAAAAAAAATTAATTTTAGGACTTAATTTTTCCAGTGTCATGAAGTACAATATGTGACGAAAAAACAATCTCAGAACGGCCTGGATAAGTCAAAGTGTTTTAACGTTATCAGCACTTAAAGTGACACTGGTCAGATTTGCAAAAAATGACCTGGTCCTTAAGGTGAAATAAGGCTGTGTCTTGAAGGGGTTAAACAGAAGAAAATACGCCTTCTGGAGTGGCCCAGTCAGAGTCCTGGCCTCAACCCGACTGAGATGCTGTGGCATGACCTCAAGAAAGCGATTCACATCGGACATCCCAAGAATATTGCTGAACTGAAACAGTTCTGTAAAGAGGAATGGTCAAGAATTACTCCTGACAGTTGTGCACGTCTGACTTGCAACTACAGGAAACGTTTGGTTAAAGTTATTGCTGCCAAAGGAGGTTCAACCAGTTATTAAATCCAAGGGTTCACATACTTTTTCCACCTGTACTGTGAATGTTTACAAGGTGTGTTCAATAAAAAAATGGTAACATTTAATTCTGTGTGTGCTATTAGTTTAAGCGGACTGTGATTGTCTCTTGTGACTTAGATGAAGATCAGATCACATTTTATTACCAATTTGTGCAGAAATCCATATCATTCCAAAGGGTTCACATACTTTTTCTTGCAACTGTACATACACACACATACACACACTTTAAAACTGAAAGGAGGAAAGAGAACCTCTTAACTATCCTGAGTTGTCTGTTAATACTTATTTTTTTCTATGAAATACCAATGCTGGAGCACTGTTTCCACTCCCTCTTTATTGCTGTTGGAAATGTTTAGGTATTTAGGTATATTGACAATTCCATGCTACCATTCCCATTTCCATTACACAGTGGGGCAGATTTACTACTCCTATAGATGGCACCCATTTTGTCACAGGGGTTCAGGCTGCCATATAAATGTTGTGCAGGACTAGACACTTGTCTAACTTGTGTGGCTAAAACTGCTTCCCAAACCCACTACTGCTATTTAGATGACCCTGTTTCCTAGCTGTTACAGCATAGGAGTTTATCAGTGGAGTATTAAAATATAATTCTGATAACCTGCTATTGCTTATCAGTGCTCCAGACAAAAAAAAAATACCTGGTAGCCATTGGCTCCTGAACTGAAAAATTTAGGAGCCAAATCAAATTTTTAGTCGCCAAATCGAAACCGAATCAAAATTTTGGTATTGTGACAACGCTACTCCGATCAGATCAGCATAGGGTTGTTTTGATACCAAAATTTTGATTCGCTTTCGTCACCATAAAGTATTGCGATACTCAATACCGCGCAAAAAAAAAAAAAAAACACCAAAAAAAGCTGCGTGCATTGTGCATATTATGAAATGTTCGGCCCATAATAGAGCAGTCCTATCCTATTTTTTGGGGTGACAAGGTGACTAAAAAATGGTGAATGCTCACCGCATAGGAGATATTTTTTAATAATTTAATAGTTTGGACAGCGCTATGTAATATGTTTATTTATTCTTTATATATTTTATATGTAAAATTGGGAAAGGGGGGGATTTAAACTTAATATTTTAGGGTACTTTCACACTAGTGTTTTTCTTTTCCGGCATAGAGTTCCGTCCTAGGGGCTCAATATCGGAAAAGAACTGATCAGGCATATCCCCATGCATTCTGAATGGAGAGTAATCCGTTCAGGATGCATCAGGATGTCTTCAGTTCAGTCATTTTGACTGATCAGGCAAAAGAGAAAACTGCAGCATGCTACGGTTATATCTCCGGCGAAAAAAACTTGAAGATTTGCCTGAATGCCGGATCCAGCATTTTTTCCCATAGGAATGTATCAGTGCCGGATCTGGCATTCAAAATACCAGAATGCACCCGCACTAAATCCGGACCCATTCACTTCTATGGGGCTGTGCACATGAGCGGTGATTTTCACACATTACTTGTGCGTTGCGTGAAAATCGCAGCATGTTCTATGTTGTGCGTTTTTCACGCAACGCAGGCCCCATAGAAGCTAATGGGGCTGCGTGAAAATCGCAAGCAAGTGCGGATGCGGTGCGATTTTCACTCATGGTTGCTAGGATGAAAGTCTATTCACTGTATTATTTTCCCTTATAACATGGTTCTAAGGGAAAATAATAGCATTCTTTAATACAGAATGCTTAGTAGAAGGTCAATATAATAAACATTGGTGGCGCAGTGCGCCCCCCCCCAACACCCCAGTATGATAAACATTGGTGGCGCAGTGCTCACCCCCCCCCCCAACACCCCAGTATAATAAACATTGGTGGCGCAGTGTGCCCCCCTCAATATAATAAACAGTGGTGGCGCAGTGTGCCCCCCCTCAATATAATGAACATTGGTGGCGCAGTGGGCAGTGCCAATGAGGGTTAAAAAAATAAAATAAAAATTAACTCGCCTCCTCCAATTGATCGTCTCCTGTTCGTTCTTCATGACCTGTCAAAGGACCTGTGGTGACGTCACTGTGCTCATCACATGATACATCACATGATTCATCACCATGGTAATGGACCATGTGATGAGCTCAGTGACATCACCACAGGTCCTGAAGCAAGAACAGGAGACCGGCAGCTACTCGATCAACTGGAGGAGGTGAGTTAATTTTTTTAAATTATTCTTTAACCATCATTGGCACTTCCCACTGAGCCACCAATGTTTCTTATACTGTGGGGGGGGGGGGGGGCACACTGTGCCACCAATGTTTCTTATGTTGGGGGGGGGGGGGCACGCTGTGCCACCAATGTTTCTTATACTGGGGTGTTGTGGGGGGGGGGCACACTGCCACCAATGTTTCTGATACTGGGGTGTTGGGGGGGGGGGGGGGCACACTGTACAGGGAGTCTAAGAAAGAATCGAATGAGTCACTAACTAAGTCGGATTTTTAGTTCTTTTCACCTGTGACTCATTCGATTCTTTCTCCCTGAACTTGTCAGTGACTCAGAGCTGCTAGTGCTCGCCTTGCCTTGCCTCAGCTCTGATTGGTTGGTGGGAGGGGAGGGGCTGGCAGAATCAGCTTCCATTCTAGGATCAGATTACACTCCTCCCAGCCCCTCCCCTCCCTGCTGCCAGCGTCTCTGCTATTGTGTGCTGTGACCGAGCTGACTGAGACTGAGAAGAACATCTGCGGCGGCAGAGAACTATCAGCTCCTGTGCCCGCCGCTGTTCAACTGCAGAGCTGCCCGCGGAGGGTCTAGTCGCAAATGGCGACAAGACTAAAAAGTCTTGTCGCCATTTGTAAATTCTAAGTCGCATTGGCGACCATTTTGGTCGCCATCTGGAGCCCTGCTTATGTTTGTATGTTAGGGCCTATGTACACAAATTTAAGGGCTCTGTGCCCGTGCACAGGAACCGACTGTTAGCAGTCCGTTCTGCAGATGCGGACCCATTGACTTGAATGGGTCAGAGATCCGCAAGATACAGCCAAAGATGGGTCATGTCTTATCTTTTGCAGTGCCGAGGCACGGACCCAAAAGCACACAAAAGCGCTTTGTAGTGTTTATATGGGTTTCCGATCGTGCCTTTACTCCGCAAAAGATAGGACATGTCCTTTTTTGGCCATATCGTATGGATCCCTGACCCATTTAAATCTATGAATTTGTGGTCCGCAATACGGGCAAAGATCCCGCAAAACACAGATACCGGTCGTGTACCATCAACATTTTGCTGAACGGAATGTCAGGGCCATAATAGAACTGTTCTATCCTTGTACGGACAAGAATAGGACACTTTCTATATTTTTGAGAGGTGTAACGGAATGTACAATCATCTTTTGCAGCCCCATTGAAGTAGATGGGTCCACATCCGACCTTCACAAAATGCAGTTCAGAAGCAGACAAAAACAGCAATATAGTATAAGGGCTCATACATAAACTATGGATAATAAATGTGCGTAACCATAAAGGGTTTGTCTAGCCTAGGAGCAAACAACCCCAATGGTTGTAAACTGGGCACAATTAAAAAACAAAAACAACAACTCGCCTGTCTGCAGTCATGCCAATCTCACACCGCTTCCAGTCCCCGACAAACCATAAGTGACTTGGTCCGGTAACCACAGACTGCCGCTAACTGGGCCGGACACCACCTTTAATTAAGATGCTGAAGTCTGCTGAATGAATAATCTTTTCTGATCAAAGCCGCCTGTGGAGCATTGTAAGGAAATCAAGCTGCATATTTTTGCTGCAGGCCCGTCTGCTGCCTTTTTTTCTAATAATCTATGTTACATCGCATTCCCAAACTACAATTAAAATGTTGACACCTGGCTTGGCTGGGCCGATTAGGCTTTGATTCTCTGTAATTATACGTTATCGCTCACATCCAGTGGCAATATTACCTTCTGTACTGTACGATAACACTTATTAATTCAATAAAAGAAATCAATTCACAGGCAATTTTCGATGTAACACCTTGGAAACAGTGCATTAACCAATCTCTGTATGCATCAGAAGGCCTTTCTTGTCATTTAATCAGGACGGGCTGATTACAAAGCTGAGCCGTTTCGGAAGCTAATTAAGACTAGCACAATTCAGGCTGTTGTGCTGGGTTTCTGAAGACCATGCATTTCATGTGCCTGCTCAGGGTGCTGCCACACATTCAGGTTCTTTGAAGCGAAAACCAGGAATGGATAAAAAAAAAAAAAGAGAACTCGTATTTAAGTATTATAATTCCTTTTATGATTCTGTCATGAATTTGGCTTCAAAAAGGGCATTAAAAAAAACCTGAACGTGTAACAGCACCTTCAGGGGGAGAACGCTGTTTTTAAAGGGTCTCTTAAAACAATAGCCAAGTGTGCAAATACAAGTTATGAAGGTCTCACTTTTCCTTGTCTTCTCTTAATAGCCATGCAGTCATCTCAAGTGAGCACTGCCTTCTCCGAAAGTTTTGTGATGGCCCTGCATACTGGGTCACAGTTTAAGGGTACCTGCACATGACGCAGATTTGTGTGCAGAAAATCAACAAGAAAGAAGTCTACATGACGTTTGTCAAATCTCATTGGGGCACGTTTACTAAGACTGGCTTTTTACACTGGTCATAGTTTCCCCCTTGCGCTGTCATTAGATTTGTGCATCTCATCATAAATTAGGCGCATCTGTGACAGTCTTTGCGCCTGGCTTAAAAACTTTGTCGGCCCCTGGCTGGTGTAGTTTTTCACTAACATTCGTGCCTGTTTCCAGGGATAAATGTAGTAAATTTGCCAGGGAACTGGCCCCCAAGACACACCCAACTGGCGGACACAGTGTGAAACCTGCTGTCACAATCGGTGTCGGGGGGGGGGGGGGGGGGGAGAAACTCCACAGTAAGCACAGGAGGGAAGATGACCAGTAACTGGGCCTGGAAACCAGGGAAGAAAAAGGTCACCTCCTAAACAACCCTAATCTGGGCCCTAACTACCTATCAATTTGAATAGACCTTGAAGGTAGGGATATTCATATGCTGATACCTAGGCCCTTATATCCCTATAAGGCCCTGGAACGAGGTTAGGACCAGAGACAACCCATTCCTCCCCAGATGGACGAATGGAAGTCTTTGTCTCAGGCCCAGATACAAACAGGGAATATAACAAAAACAATAAGAACAGACACGACTTATCTGAAAGTAGAAAACTGGCAACTCCAGAAGCACTACAGAGTACAACTGACCAGCTAGTTAGAAGGCAGAAGAAAATCTATAACCCGCACCTCCAAGAGGTGAGAAGCTGCTACTTATGGGAAAAGTAGTACCAACAAGCAACACCTAAAGCAAGGGGTGTGGCATTCACCAAAACACAGACACAATAAGATCCACAGTGAACTTGTCAATTTAACCCACGAGTTGCCATCCCCTCCGATCTCCTGGTACCTGCCACGCGAACGTCCTTGACAGTACCGCCGCCCCTCCCCCCTCCTTTCTACGGGTGACCTCCGTACCCAGGACCGACCTCATCTGGGTGAGATCTATGAAAGGCATTCACTAAACGATTGCCATTAACGTTGGATGCTAGCACCCACATCCTCTGCAGTGGACAAGATATTAAAGGGATCCACGGAGAACTCGAGAGTCAACTATTTTCGCGATGTCTAATTCCAAATTACCGTCCACTATGACAAGAGCGGGTGGCAAGGAAGATGGCTGTAAAGGTTCCACATATTTTTTCAACAAAGACCTATGGAACAAATTATGAATTTTCAGATCCTGAGGAGGCTCAAGATGAAAAGCTACAAGACTGATAATGGCCGTCATCTTATATGGGCCGATAAACGTTGGACCCAACTTCCAGGAAGGTACCTTCAACTTAATGTTTCTTGTGAACAGCCACATAGAATCACCCATACTTAGGTCCGGACCATTCATACGTTTTCTGTCAGCCACACAATTATATTTGTTGCCCATATATTTTTCAAGTTATTTTGAATTTTTTTCCATATTGATGACGAAAAACTTTCTTTCTCAGGGATATCAGAAGCATTAGAACCAGAAAATGTACCAAACTGGGGGTGAAATCCATAGGCCCCAAAGAAACGGCGACTCACCAGTGGACTCCTGACTGCGATTGTTTATGGCAAACTCTGCCAAATACAAAAAGGAAGACCACTCCTCCTGATTCTCAGATACAAAACATCTCAAGTAAGTCTCCAGACTCTGGTTAGTGTGCTCCGTCTGTCCGTTCAACTGAGGATAAAAAGCCAAAGAAATGGACAGTTGAATTCCCAGAGGAGTACAGAACGCCTTCCAGAATCTGGAAACAAACTGACCCCAACGATCTGAGATCACGTCAGAGGGAATGCCATTAAGTTTCACGATGTTATCAACTAATACCTGTGCAAGGGTTTTAGCATTAGGTAGGCCTGGTAATGCAATAAAATATACAATTTTACTAAAGCGATCAACTACCACCAGAATAACTGTCTTTCCTGAAGAATTGGGTAGATCAGTGATAAAGTCCATGGACACATGAGTCCATGGTCTAAACGGAATGGGTAACGGAAGTAAAAATCCAGAAGGTCGAGTATGTGTCACCTTGGCCCTTGCACAGGAAGTACAGGCTGACACACAGTCCTTCACACACTTATGCCACCCCAGCCACCAGAATCCCCAGCCACCAGAATCTACGAGATATGTGGTTGGGAGTGGACCTACTCCCAGGATGTCCTGTAAGAACTTTACAATGATGATCCTCCAACACCTTGTGACGCAATTCCAGTGGCACAAATAGTTTCCCAAAGGGACACGAGTCCGGTACGTCTCCCTGAGCCTCTAACACCTTCACCTCAAGGTCAGGATAGAGGGCGGCTATCACCACCCATTTAGACAGTATGGGACTCTGGTTTTCAAAATCGCCACCTCCAGGGAAACTACATGACAAGGCGCCCACCTTGACATTCTTAATCCCAGGACGATAGGTGACGGTGAAATTGAATGTGGTGAAAAACAGGGCCCATCTGGCTTGTCTTGGGTTCAGTCATTTCTCCGACTCCAGATAAGCCAGATTTTTGTGATCAGTAAATACCGTGATCGGATGAATCGCCCCTTCCAACCAATGACGCCATTCCTCGAAAGCCAATTTATTGGCCAGCAACTTTGTTACCCACATCATAATTTTTCTCAGCGTGGGATAGTTTTTTTGAGAAAAATGCACATGGTCGCGATTTACCAGGTAATGGGCCCTGTGACAAAACGGCTCCTACACCCACCTCGGATGCGTTCACTTCCACAATAAACTGTTTTGACACATCTGGCTGCACCAATATGGGAACAGAAGAGAAGCATTCCTTAATCGCAGAAAAGCCTTGCAACTCTAAATCAGACCATACAGAGACACCCGTCCCTTTTTAAGTCATGTCCGTTAAGGGTTTTACTATTGTCGAATAATTCTTGATCAATTTTCGGTAATAGTTGGTGAATCCTAAAAACCGCATAAGAGCCTTCAAATTTTCGGGTTGATCCCAGTCCAATATAGCACGGACTTTCTCAGGATCCATTTAAAAACCCAAAGATGACAGCAGGTAGCACAAGAACTGCACCTAGTATACCTCAAAAACACAGTTCTCTAATTTTGCGAACAATTTATTATCACTTAGAATCTGTAACACCTGTCTCACATAATTCTGATGTGTTTCCATGTCAGGAGAATAAAGAGAGTGTCATCCAAATACACAATCAGAAATCTCCCCACCAGGTGATGAAAGATGTTATTCACAAAATGTTGGAAGACCTCCGGGGCATTGGTCAACCCGAAAGGCATGACCAGGTTTGCAAAGTGCCCCTGAGGAGTATTAAAAGCCGTCTTCCATTCATCCCCTTTCTTGATACTAACCAGATTATATGCCCCCTTAAGTCCAACTTGAGACCACCTTGGCACCAATAATCTGGTTTAAAAAATCGGGAATCAAAGGAAGAGGGTAAGGATCACAGATAGTAATCTGATTGAGTTCATGAAAATCCAGACATGGCCGAAGACCTCAATCTTTTTATTATTATTATTTATTTTTATTACAAAAAAAGAACCCTGCAGCCACTGGAGACTTGGAAGGTCTCATGTGCCCTTTCTTCAAATTCTCGGCAATATATTCTCTCATGGCCTGCCTTTCAGGTTCAGAAAGATTATACAACCTAGATTTAGGCATTTTAGCCCCCAGAATAAGATTGACAGGGCAATCATATTCCCGATGGGAAGGTAAATCCTGACATCCACTCACAGAAAACACATCGGCAAACAATGATTTAAAAGAGGGTACAGCCTTAGTAGTGACCACAGAAAAGGATGTATTGAGACAGTTATCAATGCAATAGTCCCCCCCAATCCACAATCTGCCTAGCTTGCCAATCGATAGTTGAATTATGCTTGGCAAGCCACGGTAAACCCAAAACCATATGTGCAGGGAGACCTTCCAAGACAAAACACGAGATAACTTCTTGATGAAAGTCACCCACTCATAAATTGATATCATGCAAAACTTGTGACAAGTACCTCTGAGTAAGAGGGGCAGAATCAATAGCAAATACAGGAATGTCTTTTTTTTATGTACTTGGTGATAACACGTGCATGCGGACAAACTGAGCATCAATCATGTTCACGCCGGCCCCACTGTCGATTAAATACTTCAATTTCCCAAGGTTTTTACTCTAGTGCCACATCGGCAGTCAGGAGAAATCGGGTACTACCAGCAAAGTACAAATGCACATTCTCTGACTCCCCACTCATACCTCCAATGGGATTTAGATGTCTCTTTTTGTTTCTCTTTTTGCCACTGAATGCTTGGACATATTTTGACAAAATGTCCCCTTTGACCGCAGAAAAAACATACTCCCTGCTTGCGACTCCTAATTTTGCAAGCATATACCGGAGTCTCTCCCCCTAATTGCATGGGTTCATCCTCAGGTATAAGCTCAGGAGTCTCTTCACCCAGAGTGTCAAAGGAATATGGTACGTTATGTTATAGAATGTCCTGAGAGAGTGGGCCCTTAGATCTCTCTCTCAGGCGTCTATCAATACGTGCAGCCAAAGACCTAGTGGCTTCCAAAGACTCAGGATTCTCATGAAAGGCCAAAGCGTCCTTCAGCCTCTCAGATAATTCCCGACAAAAATGGCTACGTAGCGCTGGATCGTTCCACTCAGTATCCATAGCCCACCTCCTAAATTCGGAACAATAGACCGCCGCCGAGCTCTCTCCCTGACGCAGGCCGCATAATTTAGTCTCGGCCAGGGAGACTCTGTCCGAGTCTTCATAGATGAGACCTAAAGCTCCGAAAAATACATCTGATCGGAGAGACTGTGATCCAGTCGGCAGAGAAAAAGCCCAAGACTGGGCGTCCCCTTTAAGCGACAAAATAATAACACTCACCCTCCCCATAACAGTGCGATCCACAGATCCCCCTCCCAATTTTTATTGTTATGTAACTCCTACATTTTTTTTAATATTGCCTTTTGAACATAACTTTTCAAGTAAAATCATATAAACCCCCTTTTTTTTTTTGTCATTTTGGTGTTATTTCCCGATTAATCGATGAAATTGACAACTAATCGATTATTCAAATAATAGCTGCAGCCCTAATAACAAACATAAAAACAATAAGAACAGACAAGACTTATCTAAAAGTAGAAAAGTGGCAACTCCAGAAGCACCACAGAGTACAACCGACTAGCTAGTTAAAGACGGGAAGAAAATCTATAAACTGCACCTCCCAGAGTGAGAAGTGGCTACTTATGGGAAAGGCAAATCACCAACAAGCAACACCTGAAGGAAGGGGTGTGGCATTCACCAAAACACAGACACAATAAGATCCACAGTGAACTTGTAAATTTAACCTACGAGTTGCCAGTCTCTCCGATCTCCTGTTACCTGCCACGCGAAAGTCCGTGACAGTACCGCCGCCCCTCCCCCTCCTTTCTACGGATGACCTCCGGGCACCCAGGACCGACCTCATCTGGGTGAGATCTATAAAAGGCATTCACTAAACGATTGCCATTAACATTGGATGCCAGCACCCACTAATTATTGTCGCACGGCCGTTTAAAAAAGGGACTTGTGACTATTTCACAACTCATATAGTCACAGGTCCCTTAGTAAGTGTGCCCCATTCACTTTGCTGGTACTGAATTTTGCTGTGGTTTTTCTGCACTAAAAGCCACACTGCAAAAACTTGCATAATCCACACCATGTGCAGACCCCCTAAAAATACAATCTGTTTTCAGATGAAGGAATATCTGTACTCTGGGTGCTGTAGGGGCAATAAGGTCACTCTCCCTCCAAGTGGTTTGACACATTACATTTAGCAGGGGCAGTGTCGGGGACCATGATTTCCTCTTGCAAGTACTATCCTCCTCATCGGTGAATACACAATGGATGTGAAATACCGCATGTATGTTTCCTTTCTCGTTAGCTTGGGAATGATGAAGTATTGTTCTAAACATCAAAGTGAAATGTCTCTTTGAAATTATTGCAATTTCCGTAAGCCACAAAGCATTTTTCCTATATGTTTTAATGCTTTACACCTTCTTTTATTGTCTGCTTGCACTAAGACTACATAAAGTACTATTGAAGCTTTTAAAACACAGATGGTGCTCAATAATCCCAAGTGTAAGAACAGACTTCTCTTTTCGAACTTGGATTGTGTTATTTTTTTCTTCCATCTTCTGGTTCATGGCAGGCTTTGACAGATCAGAAGAAATTTTCACAGCTTGATGCCGCTGGATTCCAGTCTTGCATGAAAGAGAAACATCTGGAGCAAAATCAGTGAATTTCACCAAAGGGCTCCAGTAAAGTGTTCTTGCATCTGTTGTAGTGACACTTGTCCCACTGCATATTCAGCTGGTTATGACCTGCATGCTTTAAGACATTACTGCTGGATCCAGAATCTCATAATTTCTTCATTCTCTCATTATTAAATGTTCTGGCAAAGATGGAGCAATGGGCTGAAAGTAGGACACACGACTTTTATAAGCCATTATTATATAGTACATCTAAAATTTGGACATCACATTTTTGGGTACTTGATTGTTAATTATGTACAATTGTTTAGGTATCTACCCATTAAGTCAATGACCAAACCATGACTGAGCCTTGAATCGTGACTTAACCCTCATGCACACAACCGTATGTATTTTGCGGTTCGCAAAAAAACGGATCCACAAAAAATACGGATGATGTCCGTGTGCATTCCGTATTTTGCGCGCGGAATGGAGCAACAGGCCCCTGATAGAACAGGGACCTTAATGCAAACAATAGGACATGTTCTATTTATTGGCGGAACAGAAATACGGACATACAGAAACAGAATGCACACAGAGCAACTTCCGTTTTTTTTTTTTTTTGTTTTTTTTTGTGGACTCAGAAAAGAATATATGTTTGTGTGCATGAGCCCTTAGGATACCGGCCAAACCAGCGACACCCTACTGCAGAGTTGTTGCTCCTCTGTGCAGAGTAGGGTTCTGAGATTGTTTTCTTCCTTGTGTTGGAGAGCTGATTTGCATCCTTTACCCAGAAAGCAATGCATGTAAGGCTACATTGAAATGAATGGGTCCGCATCCAATCTGTAAAAAAAAAAACGGAGCGGGCACGGAATCGAACAACATTCGTGTGCATGTAGCCTAAGTCTGTAGGCCTGTGAAATCCACGGGCAGGACATGTTTTCCCCTGTGAATTTGTTCTGCACTGACCTTATATTCTGTTTGTCACTGGTGGGTTAGTAGTTTGTATTTTATATTCATTCTGCGCTGCTGTAATAGAAGTCAACTCTTCCTACACTGGTGCTAGACCTGTGTTGTAGACGGCAACCAATGTGATAAGACAGAGCTGCTCAGAGGAGGCAGATAACGGCCTGTACCAATGATGAGGCAGGAGGTACTGTATCTAAGCTGTAGTTACAGATCACAGCTATGTAGTAACAGAGCTGAGCTAAACTGTGGCCAAACAGCAAGCTAAAAAAAAATGTCAACACCAGTTAAGCACCCCCTATAGGAACTGACTTATAGGCAGCTTCTGACTAGACAGTTTCTTTAAAGGGGTTCGGGAGTATTCTTTTTAAGATTAGGCAGGAAGCAGGACGTATTGAAAAAAGTGACCTCTGTGGTAATGTGTCCTTCATGAAAACATTACCACTAAGACTGGTGATTGCAGTCCTTCACACTGCTCCGTAGACTATATAACGTTTGTATTGTTGTAATTGTTCTGAAAACAGTGGGTTTAGCCAACAGTAATATAACGTATATTGTGGGTTGGGCTCTGAAGGCACACCATCATGACATGCTTTTTTTCCATTTTAATTTGTGCCGAATTTTATAAAAAAAATTGTCTTTATTATTGCTACATTTTATTGAGGTTTTCAGCTTTGTTTCAAATTATCGGGAAATATCTAATATTTGAACAATTTATCTCTATATAAAAGTGTTTTCTCCTTTCCATGCTTTCCAATATATTTGTAATTCAATTCTCCATTTCTAAGTATTAGACCGTAAATTGCCACAAAAGAGAGCTGATGGCTATTGAAGGTAATTTAGTGAGGAAGTAATAGAAGCGAAGTATTCCGCATGAATTGTATCCTTGGGTCGCGGTTCACGTAGGAGTGGAACGGTTCACGGAAGGACATTTTAGCCACTTGCTCATCACAGCTTTTTATAGTGCTAGTCCTAGCCCTATTCCAGGCTCTCTTCAGTTTCTTTCCTCAAGGACCTATAAAGATCTGTGTTTTTTTAGTGCCCCGCTCAGTAAGCAAATATTAATTTCAGTTGCATGTGAAATTATGTTTCTATAATGCTTTCCCGTGATCTTATCAAATTTCTTGTGATTTCTTATATGTGGCACATAGAAACCGTTCTTGTGGGTATTCTTAAAGCCCAGTGAGTAGATACTGAGGCCCCTATGTAAACATGCTAGCAATTTTTATTTGTTACATATATGGAATTGTTACTGTCCGTTAAATTTAGCGTTAACGTAGATGCAGATTTGTGGAAAATATGGAGCTCATTTGCCTAGGCAGCATATATAAGGGTTAAAATGAAATGGCGGTAGAGCAGTTTGCGCCTTTAAGAGCGATGAAAACCAGCCGTCTCGATAAATAAGTGTTCAGCCTCTTTGCAGCAGCTGTAGCCGTGGTTCGTGCGGAAAATGAAGGCAGATGATTCAATTTGGCCTGTGCCCCGAGTACATTTCCAAATGCTTCTGTGTGTGCGCAAGATAATGAACAAATGTATTGAGATGGCACAAGATCAGTGCGGGTTTACCGCTGTGAAAGCATCTCCCTCTCCCCCCAGTGGGGGCATGCAAACTCTGCTGGGTTAATGGGGGTGAGGGTCCATTCGCCCGCCACCTTTCAGAACAACTTAAGAAAAGAATTTGTCTCCTTTTGCCCCGGGTTCCCTGTTGCGCTCAAAGGGAGCTTTTGATAAATGGAAGTGTATTTATTAATAATGAGCTGGGGCCGGCTGTCTGTGATCTGAAAAGTGATGCTTATCAGACACTGTTTTCCTGTGGCATTCAAATACTTAGAGCACTAGAAGATATTGTAAATGCGCAGCGAGGCGTAAGCTCTCACCCAATTAACACCCTTTTTCCGATTTATTTTTTCAGCTACAATTATATTGTATTTAGCAGAAAACTTTAACATTTTCATCACCAGTTTCAACTCATTATATTGGCTCAGCGGACCGTTTAGAACATTACTCAACCTTCTATTTCGGGTTCTACCATTACACTGATTATATATCATGAGAGTGATATTTGAAGTACTGTACGTTTTGCAATAGTCGATGTTGGAGCACGTTACACAAAATCTGTCAATTGTCGAGTGTTTGTTAAATTTGGTGCATCTTTAAACCTAAGACTTTTGTCTAGAAATATTAGGCCAGATTTCTTACGCCAACCTTGTACTGAAGTGAGTTTGAGCCTTTTTAAAAAAAAAAAAAAAAATCTAAACAATGATTTAATCTGAAATAAAACGCATTTACATTAACCGCCTTCGGACCGCCTAACGCAGATGTGCGGTCCGGAGGCGGCAGCCCTGCACAGAGTGACGCATATACGCGTCATCTCGCGAGAGCCGAGATTACCTGTGAACGCGCGCACACAGGCAAGCGAGTGGATCTCCAGCCTGCCAGCGGCGATCGCTCGCTGGCAGGCTGGAGATGTGATTTTTTTTTTAACCCCTAACAGGTATATTAGACGCTGTTTTGATAACAGCATCTAATATACCTGCTACCTGGTCTTCTGGTGGTCCCTTTTGTTTGGATCGACCACCAGAGGACACAGGTAGCTGTGTAAAGTACCACAAAACACTACACTACACCCCCCCCCCCGTCACTTATTAACCCCTTATGAACCCATGATCACCCCATATAGACTCCCTAATCACCCCCCTGTCATTGATCACCCCCGTCAGGCTCCGTTCAGACGTCCGTATGATTTTTACGGATCCACGGATACATGGATCAGATCCGCAAAACACATACGGACGTCTGAATGGAGCCTTACAGGGGGGTGATCAATGAGAGGCGGGTGATCACCCATATAGATTCCCTGATCACCCCCCTGTCAGGCTCCATTCAGATGTCCGTATGATTTTTACGGATACATGGAGCGGATCCGCAAAACACAAACGGACGTCTGAATGGAGCCTTACAGGGGGGTGATCAATGACAGGCGCGTGATCACCCATATAGATTCCCTGATCACCCCGTCATTGATCACCCCCCTGTAAGGCTCCATTCAGACGTCCGTATGTGTTTTGCGGATCCGATCCATGTATCCGTGGATCCGTAAAAATCATACAGACGTCTGAATGGAGCCTTACAGTGGGGTGATCAATGACAGGGTGGTGATCACCCCATATAGACTCCCTGATCACCCCCCTGTCATTGATCACCCCCTGTAAGGCTCCATTCAGACTTTTTTTTTTTGGCCCAAGTTAGCGGAATTTTTTTATTTTTTTTTTCTTACGAAGTCTCATATTCCACTAACTTGTGTCAAAAAATAAAATCTCACATGAACTCACCATACCCCTCACGGAATCCAAATGCGTAAAATTTTTTAGACATTTATATTCCAGACTTCTTCTCACGCTTTAGGGCCCCTAAAATGCCAGGGCAGTATAAATACCCCACATGTGACCCCATTTCGGAAAGAAGACACCCCAAGGTATTCCGTGAGGGGCATATTGAGTCCATGAAAGATTGAAATTTTTGTCCCAAGTTAGCGGAAAGGGAGACTTTGTGAGAAAATACAAAAAAAAAATCAATTTCCGCTAACTTGTGCCAAAAAAAAAAATTCTATGAACTCGCCATGCCCCTCATTGCATACCTTGGGGTGTCTTCTTTCCAAAATGGGGTCACATGTGGGGTATTTATACTGCCCTGGCTTTTTAGGGGCCCGAAAGCGTGAGAAGAAGTCTGGGATCCAAATGTCTAAAAATGCCCTCCTAAAAGGAATTTGGGCCGCTTTGCGCATCTAGGCTGCAAAAAAGTGTCACACATGTGGTATCGCCGTACTCAGGAGAAGTTGGGCAATGTGTTTTGGGGTGTCATTTTACATATACCCATGCTGGGTGAGATAAATATATTGGTCAAATGCCAACTTTGTATAAAAAAATTGGAAAAGTTGTCTTTTGCCAAGATATTTCTCTCACCCAGCATGGGTATATGTAAAATGACACCCCAAAACACATTCCCCAACTTCTCCTGAGTACGGCGATACCACATGTGTGACACTTTTTTGCTGCTTAGGTGGGCAAAGGGGCACACATTCCAAAGAGCACCTTTAGGCTTTCACAGGTCATTTTTTACACATTTTGATTTCAAACTACTTACCACACATTAGGGCCCCTAGAATGCCAGGGCAGTATAACTACCCCACAAATGACCCCATTTTGGAAAGAAGACACCCCAAGGTATTCCGTGAGGGGCATGGCGAGTTCCTAGAATGTTTTATTTTCTGTCACAAGTTAGCGGAAAATGATTATTTCTTTTATTTTTTATTTTTTTATTACAAAGTCTCATATTCCACTAACTTGTGACAAAAAATAAAAAATTCTAGGAACTTCCCATGCCCCTCACGGAATACCTTGGGGTGTCTTCTTTCCAAAATGGGGTCACTTGTGGCGTAGTTATACTGCCCTGGCAATTTAGGGGCCCAAATGTGTGAGAAGTACTTTGCAATCAAAATGTGTAAAAAATGGCCTGCGTAATCCAAAAGGTGCACTTTGGAATATGTGCCCCTTTGCCCACCTTGGCTGCAAAAAAGTGTCACACATGTGGTATCGCCGTACTCAGGAGAAGTTGGGGAATGTGTTTTGGGGTGTCATTTTACATATACCCATGCTGGGTGAGAGAAATATCTTGGTCAAATGCCAACTTTGTATAAAAAAATTGGAAAAGTTGTCTTTTGCCAAGATATTTCTCTCACCCAGCATGGGTATATGTAAAATGACACCCCAAAACACATTCCCCAACTTCTCCTGAGTACGGCGACACCAGATGTGTGACACTTTTTTGCAGCCTAGGTGGGCAAAGGGACCCACATTCCAAAGTGCACCTTTCGGATTTCACCGGTCATTTTTTACACATTTTGATTGCAAAGTTCTTCTCACACATATGGGCCCCTAAATTGCCAGGGCTGTATAACTACGCCACAAGTGACCCCATTTTGGAAAGAAGACACTCCAAGGTATTCCGTGAGGGGCATGGCGAGTTCCTAGAATTTTTTATTTTTTGTCGCAAGTTAGTGGAATATGAGACTTTGTAAGAAAAAAATAAATAAATAAATAAATCATCATTTTCCGCTTACTTGTGACAAAAAATAAAAAGTTCTATGAACTCACTATGCCCATCAGCGAATACCTTAGGGTGTCTACTTTCCGAAATGGGGTCATTTGTGGGGGTTTTCTACTGTCTGGGCATTGTAGAACCTCAGGGAACATGACAGGTGCTCAGAAAGTCAGAGCTGCTTCAAAAAGCGGAAATTCACATTTTTGTACCATAGTTTGTAAACGCTATAACTTTTACCCAAACCATTTTATTTTTTTTTATTTTTTTTGCCCAAACATTTTTTTTTAATCAAAGACATGTAGAACAATAAATTTAGCGAAAAATTTATATATGGATGTCGGTTTTTGCAAAATTTTGCAGCTGAAAGTGAAAAATTTCATTCTTTTGCAAAAAAATCGTTACATTTCGATTAATAACAAAAAAAGTAAAAATGTCACCAGCAATGAAATACCACCAAATGAAAGCTCTATTAGTGAGAAGAAAAGGAGGTAAAATTCATTTGGGCGGTAAGTTGCATGACCGAGCGATAAACGGTGAAAGTAGTGTAGTGCAGAAGTGTAAAAAGTGGCCTGGTCATTAAGGGGGTTTCAGCTAGAGGGGTTGAAGTGGTTAAAAGACGCCAATTTTTCAAATCTGGACGATGTGGTGTAAAAAGTCACAAACTTTTTGCACAAGGGACCCAAAAAGTCGCATAATCCTCTTTTCCACATTTCTAAAAAGTTACACCAGAAATTGCTGTAGATTATTGCAGAAATTATGCCAAAGCATAGTGCTTTGGATTTCAGTTTATGACACGGACTGGCTGAAGATTTGCCAGATTTATTAGGAGTCTTGTGCATAGGGGGGGAAAAAAGCCCAACTCTCCGATAGAGATCAATAAACATCTCCAGTCTGTTGTGCCTATGGTCCATATGGCTGCTGTAAAGCATATTACTATATGTTAACAGCAACTCAGGCTAGATGGTAGTCCCATAATTGTGTACTAATCAAATTATTTTAGAAGAAAAAAAGGAATAATGGTATGTTCTGCTGGTATGTTTCTGGTTTTGTTTAGTAAAAATATAGGTGAAGCATTGTTTTTAATAGGTGCCTAACTATTTTATTTTATTTTTTATAAAGGGAAAAAAAAAAATCCCTTTTAAGGGTCCATTTACACGGATTCGCTATACACTCGGCCGGCGCCCCCCATAGAACTACCTATTCTTGTCCGCAATTGCGGACAAGAATAGGACTTGTTCTATTTTTTTCCGGAGCTGTGGACCGGGAGATCGGGGGGCACACTCCGGAAATGCGGATGCGGGGAGCACATAGTGTGCTCTCCGCATCTTTTCCGGCCCCATCAAGAATGCGGAACGGATGCAGACCCATTTGCGAACATGTGAATGGACCCTAATGGTCTTTTGTTTTGTATGTATGTGTGTGTGTGTGTATATACATATCTCCTAGACTGCATGGCCACTACACAGTGGCTAGAGGTCTATACTTCGGGCTCTGTCCACTGTGTTTTTTTTTTCTAGGAAAAACTTTCCTGATCCTATGTGAATTCCTACTACTCAGCTAAAAAGGGAAAGTATCAAAAGGAACGTAGCACTTGTTTTCTTTGCAGGATTTCTTAAAGACTAAAAAACTCACTCTGCACATTTAGATAAAAATTGTCTGAATTCTAGGGGAGAAAATAACAACATGCACAATCCAGCTCCGTTTTTTCCACATGGCTCATTCACTCAAGAGAATGGGTGTGCAAGAAAGACCCCAAACGGATGCCATCCCTCTGTTGTCCATTTAAATTAACAGTCTGTGTTTATCGGCGTGGATGCGGATAACTTTAAAGGGAACCTGTCACCTGGATTTTGTGTATAGAGCTGAGGACATGGGTTGCTAGATGGCCGCTAGCATATCCGCACTATCCAGTCCCCATAGCTCTGTGTGCTTTTATTGTGTATAAAAACCGATTTGATACATATGCAAATTAACCTGAGATGAGTCAGAGCTTGAAAATATGACTCTTCTCTGGTCACACAAGTAAGATATGACTCTTTTTTATGTGAATTTGAATATGTATCAAATCGGGTTTTTTTACACAATAAAAGCACACAGAGCTATGGGGACTGGATATTGCGGATGTGCTAGTGGCCATCTAGCAGCCCATGTCCTGAGCTCTATACACAAAATCCCGGTGACAGGTTCCCTTTAAAGGGAGTTTTCTAAGACTTAAATACTTATGACCTATCCTCTGGATAGGTAATCAGTATCTAATCATTGGGTTCCAGGACCCCCGCCGATCAGCTGTTTGAGAAGACAGCAGTGCTCGCAGTAGCGCCACGGCCTTCTCTCAGCTTTCACATTCATTGATCACATGGCCTAGGTCAGTGATGGCGAACCTATGGCACGGGTGCCAGAGGTGGCACTCAGAGCCCTCTCTGTGGGCACCCGCACCCTGGAGAAAGTCTATGGTGTACCAATATGCCTTAGACTTTTCCTGCCATTCATCAGTGCAGGACATGCTATGAACAGCGCAGGCAGCGCACTGAATGTAGGCAGGTTATTATAGCTAAATGATAAAGTACATGGAAGATATATGATATTGGTGTTCAGGTTAAATTGCCGTGTTGGCACTTTGCGATAAATAAGTGGGTTTTGGGTTGCAGTTTGGGCACTCGGTCTCTAAGAGCTTCACCATCACTGGCCTAGGTGCAGCTCAGCCCCCTAAATGTGAATGGGGCTTAGCTGCCATATCAAGCACAGCCGCTATACAATGTAAGGTGCTGTGCTTGATGAGCTGCGAGAAGGCTGTGGTGCTCCCTGATTGGCAGGGATCCCGGGTGTCAGACCCCCACAGATCAGATACTGATGACCTGTTAGTCTGAAGGAGCTCTAATCCTCAGTGATGTGTACATCCCTCATAGTTGTTCTGTGTACAGTGATCTAGCGCTTTTTTTTTTGCTTTTTCACTGGACCTCTCACACACTGACTTGCTGATGTTTTTCTTTCTGTAGCTCAGTATCTCTGAGCTACATATACCTATGTGAGGCTACTTTCACACTAGCGTTCGTCGGTCCGCTCGTGAGCTCCGTTTGACGGAGCTCACGAGCGGACCCGAACGCCTCCGTCCAGCCCTGATGCAGTCTGAATGGAGCGGATCCGCTCAGACTGCATCAGTCTGGCGGCGTTCAGCCTCCGCTCCGCTCGCCTCCGCACGGCCAGGCGGACAGCTGAACGCTGCTTGCAGCGTTCAGCTGTCCGCCTGGCCGTGCGGAGGCGAGCGGATCCGTTCAGACTTACAATGTAAGTCAATGGGAACGGATCCGCTTGAAGAGGTCACCATATGGCTCAATCTTCAAGCGGATCCGTCCCCCATTGACTTTACATTGAAAGTCTGAACGGATCCGCTCAGGCATCTTGCGCACTTAGAAAATTTTCTAAGTTATTAATGCAGACGGATCCGTACTGAACGGAGCCTCCGTCTGCATTAATATGATCGGATCCGTTCAGAACGGATCCGATCAAGCGCTAGTGTGAAAGTAGCCTGATTCTAGTTGATAAAAAAAAAAAAGTATGAGCTGCTTTATGTTAATTATTACTTATGTTACCTGCTGAAGGACTTGTATAAGGATAGGTTCACACATAAGGTTTTTGCTAGCATTTTCTGCACTTCTACGTTTTTAGGGGGGGGGGGGGGGGGGGTCCACCTGCATTTTTGGTGCAATTATTTTCGTACTTTCATATTTTTTTTTATTAGGTGACATCTTTTGTCTTTCTGGCATTCATTTCATAAATGCAGCATGCTGGAGTTCTTCCGGGGCTTTTTAAGGTGTTTTGATATCCCTGTTTGGGAAAACGCTGTGAAGAAAATGTTGTTGGTAAGACACACTGTGTCCAAAAACGCTGTAATAAACGTAGGTGGGCAAAAAAAAAAAAGCACTTGCTTTTGTACCGCCCAAAAAAAAAAAACTGTGCAAATTTGTGTGTGTGTAGAGACCCTTATTAGGATATTTGCTGATGAATTTCGCCAGGCATCAGCCCTAGTCATAAGCCACAGGTGTAATGAAGATGATCTGTCACAGCCACTGAAAGTGCTTATTAATTCCCTATAACAAATAGGGGCTCAGAAGCCATGGTGCATCTAAAAATTGATATTCACTCAGGCAGGTTAATAACGTCAGCTGTTCCTCTAATTTGATTTCCTGTGCGCAGCATCATTAAATCTGACAGGTTCCCATATAAAACCATCCCACAGTTGTACCTTAACTGGTGATTTCTTAATCATATTTGGAAAAGAACAAAGGAATTAATAAAAAGGATAACTAGATCATCTCAAACCTTGGCACGGGTAGGTGTTTTGAGGTGCTCGAAATCACATGGGTGCATGGTCCATCTGTGATAGCACATGCACACAAACTTATTTTCTTTCAGTGTCCGTTCTGTTTTGCATTCTGTTTCCGTATTTCCGTTCCGTTTCCATGTTACAGACAAGGATAGTACTGTTCTATTAGGGGCCAGCTGTTCCGTTCTGCAAAATACAGATGTCGTCCGTTTTTTTGTGGACTGTAAAATACATACGGTCGTGTATATAAGGCCTTAGAATGAAGGGATGAATATAGAGGGTGAATTGAGCGTTCCTGATAACTTGATTTAAGCTATATGTAAAAGGGGAACAATACAAAATACATACACACTATTCAAACCTGTAAGGATATGCAATATGTAAAAACCCTAGGATTAAACCACATAAACATGTACTTTGCGCTTTATTTTGTAACCGTAGAAGTAAAAAAAAAAAAAAAAAGGGACCTGATTTCTATGGCATCGGGAGTAATGCACTTTCATTCATTGCAAGGCACCAAAGTTGTGGGATATCATAGAATTGGTTGATTGAATCTCAATGGTAAGATGGTAATCAATTTTGTACAATGAGGAACCACATTCAAAATCAAATTATTCTTTTATATTTTATAACTAAAATCTGATGCATAACTGGCTGCAAATCCACTTCAAATAACCTCAGATTTTACCCCTTTGAGGCTTCATGCACACGACCATTCCTTTTTTTGCGGTCCGCAAATTGCGGATCCGCAGAACGCTGAAGCCGCCCGTGTGCCTTCCGCAACTTGCGGAATGGAACAGGCGGCTCATTGTAGAAATGCCTATTCTTGTTCGCAAAACGAACAAGAATTGGACATGTTATATTTTTTTTTGCAGGGCTATGTAACGGAGTAACGGATGCAGACATCTTTTGCGGCCCCATTGAAGTGAATGGGTCCACACCCGAGCCGCAAAAAAGGCAGCTCGGATGCGGACCAGAACAACGGTCGTGCGCATGTGGCTTTACAAAGAGTTAAAATTTAAATCCACACCACCTGTCATTGTCCATGTGGAAAAAGTCCACAGCACATAGGTGGCATTTGTGAAATCTCATCCAGTAGCCTGGTACTGTAATCTGCTCCACTTTTTACCTGCACAAATCTGTAGGTAAGATCCACAGCAATTCTGGACTGTATGGACTTACCCTTCATATTTAAAGGGGTTGTCCCACTAGCACCTGCATTTGAATACTTAAAAATGTACTGTGACACCTGAAATTTATTTCAAACTGGCAGCTCAAGGGTCGTTTAATGTCTGCTGCAGCTAAAGGATTGAATTGAGCATGTGCATCCACCTTAGCGAAGTGGACGCACATGCTCAATTCCATTCTTCAGCTGCAGCAGACAGTACACAACACCTGGACTGCCAGTTTGATAATAAATCTAGCAGAGGAATGTATGGGGAGATCTCTGGATCCATGTGAGGTACAGGGCTGGTTGTAGCTTTGTTAGAAAGAGATCGTCATATACTATATGATTTACATATTTATTTATTTTTAAACATGAATCATGAGATAACCCCTTCAGAAGCAGTCTTGGAGCTGTTCTCATCTAGCCTCTGTGCTACCATAGAGTCACCATATAAGCGTTCTTTAGCTCTTTTTGTAACATTTTTTTCAAACGTGCATCTCTTTATTTTTCAGGTTAAAACATCCAGGAACAGAAACGGCAGAAGCAATGACGATAGTACTATCAAAGAAGCCATGAGTTCTCAGCGCGGCAGCTCTCACGATTGTCTCAGTGATGTAGGTATTTCTATATTGTGGGGTTTTACTTGGCCTATTTTACTGTGGCTATTTAGTATTTATCTTCAGCCACCATCTTTTTCCATGGTCCAGAAACTGGTGCATCTAACATTAATCAAGTTACTGACTTCTGCTCTTCCATAGATGTGGTTTTGACTTGCAGAACACAGAAACATTTTTAGGACAGATTTAATAAGCCTAAGATTTAGTCAGCGTAAGTGTAATTGATGGCTCTCAAATTAAGGCTACTTTCACACTGGCGTTTTGGTTTCCGTTTGTGAGATCTGTTCAGGGCTCTCACAAGCGGTCCAAAACGGATCAGTTTTGCCCTAATGCATTCTGAATGGAAAAGGATCCACTCAGAATGCATCAGTTTGCCTCCGATCAGTCTCCATTCCGCTCTGGTGGCGGACACCAAAACACTGCCTGCAGTGTTTTTCTGTCCGCCTGACGAAACTGAGCCAAACGCATCCGTCCTGGCACACAATGTAAGTCAATGGGAACGTATCCGTATTCTCTGACACAATCTGGCACAATAGAAAACAGATCCGTCTCCCATTAACTTTCAATGGTGTTCAAGACAGATCCTTCATGGCTATAGAAGACATAATACAACCGGATCCGTTCATGACGGATGCATGTGGTTATATTATTGTAACTGAAGCGTTTTTTGCAGATCCATGACGGATCTGCAAAAAACGCTAGTTTGAAAGTAGCCTAACCTACGTGGTTGTGGACACAGCTATGGTAAAAATATTTCATGTTCAATTGTACTGCTAATATACTAAATAACATTTTTCCTATAAAACAAGAAATGCTTAATAAAAAGTGGTTTGTACACAAGCCTGGTTGAGGAGACAATGAGGCTAGGGCTACACTACGACATGTGTTGCGTGACAATTTTTATGATGATAGTCTATGGCATGGATGGCCAACCTCAGGGCTCTCCAGCTGTTGCAAAACTATAGCTCCCAGCATGCTCAGACTGCCTACAGCTTTCAGCCTACAGCTGGGCATGGTGGGAGTTGTAGTTTTACAACAGCTGGAGAGCCACAGGTTGGCCATTCCTGGTCTATGGTGTCATACTGCGACATGACCATACATTGGTGCAACATATGTTGCAGTGTAGTCGTGCCCTATCAACACATGTCGTTGTGTAGCCCTAGACTGCTCTGTTCAGTTGGTCTGCATTGTTAATGGTAGGGCAGTATGGAAGGTGCCACACGGCCATTAAACAGTGCAGTCCTCGTTAGTTTAATTAGGGTCCGCTGCCGCGCTCTACTTGACCACAATATGGCTGTATCGCAACCGCAGTATGACTGCACCATGTGGTCATACCATAATGTCTCATGGTTAGACTACCTGTGTTTGACCTGGGTCAGTAATCTGTATAACATTGTCACAAATAGATATTATTTTGATTAATTGCATATTGGCATCCGGCATTTAGTTCATTATTGGTATCTCCTAATAAATATCCATATAAGAGGTATAGGTTCATTTTCAGAATATTCATTTATTGAGATAGCTGATAGATATTTGGTCACAACTGAAAAGTATTAATGGCTATATGCTGAAGCTTAGTTCATATGGATGTCAAGTTTATACACATGCAATTGATGCGCACCAGGGCTCCATACCCATTCCAAAATGGTTGATCTGTTTGGTATAAAGTTGTGGCGGTCCTAACTTGTAGGTGTGTATCCAGTCATTTATCGGTGTCAGTTTCTAGAATGTATCCAATGTGGTATCTGTACACCTCCAGTACACATGACTGTTTATATAGACCAGGGGGCAGCTATCAAACCCTGGACTGGATGGTGTTAACAGGTTCTATACAGCTTTACTGTAGGTATACTTATAGTGTTATTTAATAGCTATTGGTCACATTTGTTGTAGATAGTATCTTACTGACTGTCTGGTTGGATTACCAATCTACCAACTGCAGTATATTCACACTTGTATGGTAGAAAATCAGTGTCCTTTGTGTATACGAAATACAGTCATGAATATCTATTTTCTCTGTAATGAATAACCCCCGATCTTAAGGATCGGTCACATGGCCTAGGTGCAGTGCAGTCCCAGTCAAGCTAATGGGGCTGAGCTACAATACCAAGCACAGCCACTATGCAATGTATCGGGTCTCACAAATGCTAGTGAGAAATTAGCCTTATAGTAGAGGAAAAAAACATTGAAAACTCAATAATGAGCATTTCTGTGGTTTCAGTCCTTAGTCCAAGAGGTAAAGGAAAGAAAGATATTTAGAGAAACCATTCCCCACCACCACCTCACCCTGTAATAGGTCACCCAGCATCTTTTATTCTAATATATTAGAATAGAAAGCCTTGGCTGTTACTCTGCCGCAGTTTACAGAATGAAAATGGCTAGAATTCCTGAGATATTGGATTTAACATTTCAATAGCTATGCACGTAACACCCTCCGCCTACCACCCTACACGTGGGACTCATGTTGAGTTCTATTAATGTAAAATATGCTTCATAAGTACAGCCTGTCACACGGAAAGCTTTGTGCCAGTTAGATTCAATTGGACAGCTAATTTAGGTTTTAAATTGAAAACACTGCCTCTTTTTCAGCATGCAAAGCAGTGGGTGGAGAGGTGGAGGCCTCCGAGGTCTTCAAAACAGCAACACTCGGCATTAACCAGCTCGATGCCCGCAGTGATGAGGACAAACCCAGTGTGCAGATCTCCACACAGCCTAGGGGTTGTTGGCTGTATACTGCCCACAGAAATTAAGATATTTTTGCCATTTAAATTGTTTTTAGCCTTTAATTTATCTATCATAGGATATTTCCCACTGTGCGCCCGATCATCACTTACAGAGAACATGGTCCTGATGGTCATCTGCACAGAAATAAAACATTAACATGTTCAATAAATCTGGTGAATGATGGGGGTGGAACGTATCTCTGCCTCTGATATCAGAGAGTTGCACATGTTATTATTCTACTAAATTTTCAGTTATCCTCACCCATTCGTTTTTGCAGACTTTAGCAGCAATTATTTGCTATGTGTTAAATTAATATTCATGTTTGTTTTCAAGAATCTTGATATATCTTTATAGTTAAAGGGGTTGTCTCACTTCAGCAAATGGCATTTATTATGTAGAGGAAGCTAATACAAGGCACTTACTAATGTATTGTCATTACCCATATTGCTTCCTTTGCTGGCCAGAATGATTTTTCCATCACATTATACACTGCTCTTTTCCGTGGTTACTGCCATCCTGCAATCTAACAGCCATGGCCATTCTTGCACTCCAACTGTCCCATCCACCAGAGATGCCGTCACCTTTTCCTGTAATGTGCAAGCATGACCACTGCTGGACTGCAGGGTAGTCGTAACCCCTGGATATGAGCAGTGTATAATGTGATGGAAAAATGAAGAGAGGCAATATGGAGAATCACAATACATTAGTAAGTGCCTTGCATTAACTTTCTCTACATGATGCCATTTACTGAATTGAGACAACCCATTTAAATAAGTAACACCTCCCTGCCCATCGGAGTAAAAGATTATGGGCTCATGCACACGACCATATGTATTTTGCAGTCCGCACAAATTGCGGATGACGTCCGTCTGCATTCCATATTTTGTGGAATAGAACAGTCCTATCCTTGTCCGTAATGCAGACAATCATAAGACATGTTCCATTTATTATTATTTTTTTGCTACATGGACATACCGAAATGGAATTCCCATGAGTAACCTTCGTTTTTTTGCGGACCAATTGAAAAGAAAGGTCCGCAAAAAAAGAAAAAACTGAACAGACACTGAAAGAAAATACATTTGTGTGCATGAGCCCTAAGGCTAGCATGCTCCCGAGCGTAGTGCATACAGTGCGGCTTATCTGTGTATCGGTTTCCGCTGCAGATGATCATTTACTATATGGGAGAAGTTGGTTCCCAAACAGTATTTTCTGCCTTTAGTGTCCCTGCCTTTATTCTGCAGGGAAGGAGAGGGACTACGGGGGGAGGGGGGGGGGGAGGAGATATCTGCAGCAAATGTGTTTAAGAGCTGAAAGTATTTATTAAAAATGTCAGGAGAAAAGTGCTCCTGGCAGATTAAAGCTGTATTTGAGTTGACAGCTTTGACAGGCGAAAGTGATGGGAAGGGAGGAAGAAAAAAAGGGGTGGGGGACTTGCTGCATATTTCGTCTAGTGCTGATTCCTGGGATTGGGAGCACAGTCGTTCGTATTCAGATATGGGATGTTAATTAAGAAGTATGGCGGGGGGGGGGGGGGGGGGGACAATTCTCTGCAGGCACAACAATCAAGATTTTTAGCTTATTGGCAGATAAACGTCAGTTCCCAGATTGATGGTACATGGAGCACAGCAAATATAAAAATGTATTCTTATTTAATATTAGCAGCAGACCCCCCCCCTTCTTCCCTTCAGGGGGTGGGAGAATGGAGCATCATAAAGAGCTGTGGAGGCCAGAAGTGTTACTATGGCAACGGCTTGAACCTATCATACTTGTACGTAATGATGTGCTCAGCCCGGGTGCGCCATGTGGGGCCTTTTGATTGGTGGCAGAAATATATTATTAGACAAAGCGGCCAATAAGACTTTGTCGTTTTATCTGTGAGCAAAGCAGCTAAGTGTTCATAGGACAGAATATGCTTATTATTTTCCTACTTTAGAGGCCAGTACGAGCCTGCTTTATCCAATCTCCCTTGAATTCTGTATATGTATGTATGTATGTATGTATGTGTGTGTGTGTGTGTGTGTGTATGTATATATATATATAATATATGTGTATGTATATATATATAGAGAGAGAGCACAAATAAGCATTTCTACACGTTAGACCCTTACTTTGCACCTTGTCATGTAAATAATTCTAGCATCTCTGTGTAATTGTTCTCTTACTCTTTTAAGATGTTACGATCCGTGTTAAAATCCATACATGGCCTTGCATAATAGCTGTAAAACATGGGGAATTTTTTTTTTCTTTTTCTTTTATCTGTTCATGACCCAGCTTAAGAGCTGCCTGTGTTTTAATGGATTTTCTCCCTCGCTCAATTGAATGGATTGTCCCTCATTATCATTTAAATAGAAGCCTCAGTCCCTGTGAACATGGAAAATTTGAATGTGGTTGTAAAGCTGTGATAATGTGAAATATTCTGAAGGTGAAGGGAGGGTGTGAGGAAGGAGGGAGCGGAAAAGGAAAGGAGAAAAAAACCTAATGTAATTGTTGTAGATTTCTGATTTCCCTAGTACCACCCACTACATGATGGGAAAATAGACTAATAATTGTCTCTGTGGCCTTGCCAAACTGGCTGCCCTATTTAGCTGAAGCTAACGCTCTAATTGTCAAGTCTGACCCCCCCCCCCCAGATGAATGAAGATGTATTCGGGCACAGCAAGGGCTAAACATGAGTGATACCAAGAGGCAAAGATTAAATTGGCAATTATTGGCTTAGCAGGAAAGGTTGGCAGGTGCACAGAGCTCCTCTGACTCACCCGGGGAAAAGAGGAAGTGCAGCTGCATTATTCACCCCTTTGCTGTGCTTAACTTCTTCATTGCCGTAGCTTATAACAGTCATACATCTGTTGTGTATAGGGAGTCATAGGGTCGTTGTGTAATTTACATAATCGTCTACAAAATCTTCAAAGTGTGGTTTTGCAAAAATAGTTTCTTAATTTATAGAATTAGATTGCTAAGACCTAATAAGGATCTGCGGATCCTTCATTTTTAAATAGTTAAATGATGGAGAAGGATTTTAGCAGTCAAAATATCACAACAAACAGAAATAGAAACATACGTTGGTCATACATTAGATAATTGTGAACAAGTCCCACCTACAATCTAATGTATATGGAGCTGTCATTCAATGTTTACCCTTTGTTTCACAGCTTAAATACTTTGTATTTGTTTTCATCACAAGTGCGTCTTTCATGCCATTTATGAGTATGTTTTCTAGATTTGCCCAATTTGACATTTACTTTCTGTTTATCTCTTGATGGTGGAACATCTTGATATTACTAGAAAGTGAGGGGGACACTGCCAATATCCATGTTTAGTAGATCCACAGTTTACAAACTGCAAAACACATACTGTTGTGTGCATAAGGACTAGCTATAACTTTAAAAAAGTAGACCTTACCATAGTAAAGAGAGTTGCCAGAAACCCATCATTTTTCTCAATATCACTTAGGGCTCATGCACCCGACCGTTGGTGTTTTGCGGTCTGCAAGTTGCGGATCTGCAAAACACTGATGCCTCCTGTGTTCATTTTGCAGAATGGAAAGGCCGGCCCCTAATAGAACAGCGTTATCCTTGTCCGTAAAATTTTTTATTTTTTTTGCTGAACGGCCATGTGGACATACGGACACGGAATGCACATGGAGCCATTTTTGTTTTTCCATGGTTGTTTATTTTTTGCGACCCCATAGAAGTGAATGGTTCTGCATATGGGCCGCAAAAAAAAAGAATGGACACAGAAAAATAGTACGTTTGTGTGCATGAGCCCTTATACTACATTCACATATGCATTTACAAATGCAGCAGAGGAACGGCCTGCTGTAGTTCACTGAATCCAGCATAGCCACATAATGCCTGCATGGATGAATCCCCATGGACTAAGGATGATGGTAAAATACCGACTTGCGGACAGACAGAAGTTGTGCATGCAGAAGTTTTTGTCTGGCCGAAAATTTGCATTTATGAAAGCTGCCTGGTGCCCATCGGATCCCATCATAGTCAGTAGGGTCCAGCGTGCACAGCATGATCCAGATCCGGTGAACTCTCGCAGGCTGTTCCTCTGCCAAAACAGCCTGCCAGATTTGTAAATGCATATGTGAACATAGCATTGCTTGAAATTCAGCTGTAATATACGGTATTTTTTCTTCATTTTGGGAATATTTCACATACATTTACCTTCAGTTGGGTCTGATGTAAACTACTCCTAAAAGAACAAAAATGAAAATTTGGCAATTTCAGAATTCAAAAACTTGATGAGTTTGTCTTTGCTGACCTTCCTTTCTTTCCTCCGCAGAGCTCAGCTCAGTCACTTTCTGGACGCGGCTACTCAGTAAGTGTTTTCTTTCCTTGTTATGCCTGCTAGTGAGTAGATCATTTGCTTGAAAGAGTAATGGTCCAGTTGGTCTACACCTCCTTGGAAAGAAAGTACTTCATTATCAAATACTTCTATCAAGTTCAGATGTTGTCCCTAGAGTCTTGCACTTTGTATACACTAACGGTAAAACAGATCTGGCAGACTGTTTCAGCCGGGAACAGCCTGTCGGATCCATCCTATTCGGACACAGCCGGCAATCCGTCCAGCCCCATTGACTATAATTGGGTCCGGCGGAGATCCTTCCACAACCCGGCAAATATGCAGAGGAACGGCCTTACAAATACCGCAACACACAGCAGTTTTTGTCCAGCCGCCACTTAGACCCCATTATAGCCAGAACGGCCTGCCAGATCTGTTTTACCGTGATTGTGAAACAGGCCTAAGTGAAGTGCACATTAGATTGAAGTGGCTGAAAGATTAGTGAACATTCGGTTGTACCTTTTTGGACAATGACGCACATATCAAGAGGTTTTTGGTTTTTAGGTGGAAGAGGATTGTAGGAAAAATATTTGCATGAAAAATCATGGCTGAGAATTGTGAGAAATAGTAAAAAATAAATAAAATCATCCATCTGTTGCGGTAAACAGTTTAAAGGGAACCTGTCACCTCAAAAATGCATCTACACCCGCCAGCAGTATCTTATAGTAGCCCGAAGTCTGATAATCATGTTTCATCCTGTAGTCCGATGCTGCATAAGCTCAAAAGCACTGTTTATTCTCCATCAGCGCTATATTGCCATTCAGCCTGAAGTCAAGGGGGCAGCGGCCTCCTTGCTTCAAGTCAAGGTAACCACGCACCCCTCCTGCCTGAGAGTGACAGCCTGCAGTTCATCCGCGATTGCCAAAGCCTCGCGCATGCGCGGTGCACTCTGTACTAGTGCGTGATCCCATCTCCTGCAGCCGCTGTTAGCTGCCATGAGGCATGGCATTCCACTCTTCTTGAAGTGCGGCCCTCAGGTCATTGAGGTTCTGGGGTACAGAGTTATGAGCCTCACAAGGCGACTCGGCTGATCCCATAGGTTTTCAATGGGATTCAGGTCTGGAGAAGACCACAAACAGAGTGCAGGCCTCTCTGTTTGAAGTACTCCAGTCTCCAGCAGCTGTTCCCTAATGATGCGGCCTCGATGAGCTCGTTCATGAAGATGTATTTAGGCCTGTGTTGTTCATCCAGAGGCACAATGACTGGATTAATGATATCATTCAAGTGGTATGGACTTGTCACTCACTAGACACCTCCCCACGCTGTAACGCCACCAACACCAAAGGCTTATCTGGTGACAACAGTGGCTGATGCATAGTGCTCTCCTTGACGTCTCCAGCGTTGTTGGTGGCCATCATTTCTGCTCAGCGTGAATCCACTTTCGTCAGTGAACAGCACTGAGGCCGAATGGTCCCTCGTCCAGCGGTGGCCCATGCAAAACGATGATGCCTGTGCCTGGTGGTGTGGTCGGGTACCCTTGCAGGTCGTCTAGCATGCAGACCATGCTGATGTAAACTGTTTTGAATGGTCTGACGTGACACTTGAGTGCCTCTCACCTCTCTTAAATGTGCCTGGAGTTGTGTGCCATTCATCATCCAGTTCCGCAGGGCATTGTTCACAATGAAGCGGTCATCAGTGTGGGATGTTGCCAAAAGACATCCACTTCATCCACTTCTATGCCTTTCTGTGACTCTTCCAGTCTCTCTCTGTGTTGCAACCTGCTGATGAAACTCTGTGGCACTCTAAACCGTTTGAGAGCATCCTGCTTGAAGCCTTGCAGTGGCGAGGTACAGTTGATCAGTTGTTAGGTGTCATCTTGGTCTCATGATGTCAAAGTGTGAACAGCATGATGAGGAGGACTGTTTAAATACCAATTCTAATTGAACCAGGAAATTCATTGAGCTCATTTATTTTGAGTAGTATATGTCCTTTCATTAAGACTAGTGAAAAGTGACAACATTTCTAAATCACATTTTCTGCGTCAGAAAATCACTTCTTAAGCTTTTTTAGCCTTTGGCTGAATGCCATTTACTAGCAGTCGCTAATATATACTATACCCTATGGATAAAGAAAAAACCAGAACAAATAAAGTGGGCCGTACCTCTTTCCATATTTTGGACCAGTACAACAGTTAGGGCTCGTTCATACGAACGTGTGATGCCTTTGCCGTATTGCGGACCGCATTTGCGGGTCCGTAATCCACGGGCACCATTCCGTGGCCATTCTGCATCACTGATGCGGACCCATTCATTTTAATGGGTCCGCAAATCCGGAGATATGGAACGGAACAATACGGAGTGCTTTCTGGAGTTCCGTTCCGTGCTTCCACACTGCAAAAAGATAGAACTTGCTCTATCTTTTTACGGAACGGAAGGATCGCAGACCTAATCAAGTAAATGTGTCTGCGATTCCCATGCGCCTGCCCCGAGGACGGTGCCCGTGCATCCCGGAACGCAATTTGCGGTCCACAGCACGGGCTTCACACGTTCGTGTGAACGAGCCCTTAGACTAATATATTGCTGGCATAGATTTGTCATTTTCTAAGCCAAACAGGCTTAGAAAATGATGAATGGGACGGGACCGACGGCCCGCCTCCTTTTTCCACCACCTTGGAAAAGTGGCTTGAGCGGGGAAAAGTCATAGATTTAACCTCAAATTGCCCTTGCAGCTGAATCTGCGACAAAAATACGCCAAAAAGTGGCTTACGTTGCTTCATAAATGACTGCACCAGATTTATTATCCAGTCTGAGCCCAATTGATCAGGTGCAGGTCTAAACAGCCTGTCTAAACTTACCACATTAGCATTAGTAAATCTGGGCCATTGTGTTTTGGATAGTAAAGGATACCTTCACAGTCAATAGACAAGGCTTTTGAAGTTCATCCAACAGCTATTTAAAATGCATGGGCTGCTTAAGAGGCTAAAACTGGTCTGAAGGAATTTTGCTCTTAAAAAGGTGAGAGTTTATAGATGTCATTTGCTCGGGCAGCAACATTTATGTTCTGGTCTGTAGTTGGGGTGCCCTCTTTAAAAGCTGCTCAAATATAGAATTCTATATAATGATGCACATGGCTTACATGGCTTTTAAAGCTTTTATTCTGTAACTTTTCTGGCTTGTAAAATGGTAACAATTTTTATTTTTATTTTGTTGCTAATCCCTTTTATTGTCATGCAGTGTGTTATAACCAATGTTCAAAAGGTACTATATCTTATTCAATATTTTACTGATTTTATTTATTTTGCGATATAATTGCACATTTTTTAGGACTCCAACTTTGATGCTGCTGTTTAACCCCTTTGTGACCACCCATTCACCGTTTCACGTCAGTCACTAAGGGGCCTTAGGCTCAGCCGCCGCTTTTTCACATGAGAGCCACAGCCCTGGTCTATCAGCCCGGACTGGCAGGAGCGCCAATCCGGGCTGTTTAACACTTTACATGCCGTGGGCAATGGTACCCACCGCATGTAAAGTGCTGACAAAGTGAGCGGACTCCCTCTGTCTCCCATCGGCACCCCGCAAATGCGATCGCGGGGTGCCAATGTGTGTAAAGGCTGGCTGGGGTCTTGTGTAGGCCCCAGACCAGCCTTTAGTAATTTCCAGCAGGCTGCACCTTTCTGGCGCAGCCTGCTGGTCAATGTTAGAATAGCACTGATAATAAAATGCAATGCACTATAGGGATAATGCATTTCATTTTAAAATCAATTTAGAATGTTGTCTGTTATAGTCCCCTTGTGGGACTATTAAGTGCTAAAAAAAAGAAAAGATTTATTCTATTTAAAAAAATCCAATTTAAAAAAAGTACCCTTTTTTCCATTGAAAATACACTTCTCAATAAAAAGAAATTGAAAAAAAAAAATCTCCCCCATATGTTTGGTATTGCCGTGTCCGTAACGACCCAGACTACATAAATATCACGTAAATTATCCCCTACAGTGAATGCCGTAAAAAAAAAAAAGACAGAATTGGTATCACTGACTCAGAGAATAAAGATATAATTTTATTTATACCGAAAAATGAACGCCATCAATTTTATAATGTAAAAATGCAGTGGCAGTATTGCTGTTTTTCCCATCTCCCTCCCAGAAAGCGTTAATAAAAGTTAATCAGAAAGTTACGTTTACCCCAAAATGGGGCCTTTAGAAACTACAACTTGTATGGCAAAAAATAAGCCCTCATAAAGCTATATAGACAGAAAAATAATAAAGTTATAGGTCTTGGAATGCGACGATGAAAAAAAATGAAAAACGCTTTGTCAGTAAGGCCCAAAACAGGCTGGTCGCAAAGGGATTAATGGGTTACTGACTAAAGTGTATGGCTCTTTCACCCTTGCATCATACAACAGAAATAGTCATTGGCCTGCTTTGACATGGCTGACAGTGGGCTTGACATCTAATAGGCTGTATTATAGAAGAAAGTCACCAAATCAGGAACTAATGAGGAGCTAAAACTCAGACACAGATCAAGATGTGTGAACTTGAATAAAAGCCTTCCTTGGCAATTGTTCTTCTGCTTATACATAAGTGGCACATAGTAAAAACCTGTCTTCCTCACCCCTCATCAGTAATACAGGACTATCATGTAGCAGACCTTGAAGAGAGATTGGAAAGGATAAAAGTTAGAAATGGAAACTGAGCAGCTCAGCATAACGCATCCAGCATATCTTTCTCTAACTGGTATTCATTTTAATGGTTACAATGCTTCTTTTGGTGGTGGTGGGGGGGATAAAGGAACAAACCTAAGGTTGGAAATAGAATTCTTTAAAGGAAAAAGAGGTCTCTGGAAAATGACCTATTGTTGACCTATGTTGGTGATGTTTTTTTAAATTAAAAATTCTTAAAATTCTGCAGTTTTTGCATCTGAACCACCATACCAGTATTCTGTTCCACCACAGAAGCAGAATACCAGAATTGCTGGATCTGGAATATGCTGGGCACTGGTGGCGCCCAACAGATCCCCATTCACTATAAGGGGATAAGGTAGGTGTTGGGCATAAATGCTGGCTTACCATTGCAGTATTTCTCCAGCAGAATGCTGGCGTTTATGCTGGGAACCTGCCAGATCCCGGCGGTGTCCAGCTATGCCGGATACGGTGTACTCTGGTAGTCTCTTCCTCTGCTGAAACAGGCTACTGGGGAACACACCAGAGATGTACATCCAGGCTCGGACTGGCCCACAGGGGTACAGGGGAATCCCCCGGTGGGCCCCTAAGCAAGGTGGGCCCCTAGTCTCCCACCCCCTGCACAAGTGGCACATAACACAGTAGACTTACTGCACTACATACATATATTCAATGTACAGCACCTCAACCAGCCTGTGTTTCTATAAAAAACTAAAATTATTTATTATATTCAAATGTATCGTGGGCCCCCAAAATACATTTTACTGGTGGGCCCTACATCATATAGATATCTACAGGCTTTTCTGTTGCTTTTTTCGTGGCAATAAAACTGGAAAAGTTTACATTGCAGGGAGTAGGATTTTTCAATATTTGATTTGCAGTAAGCAGTTGACAATTTAGCAGTTTTTAGGGCAAGCTTCTGTGTCATTAGAAAAGGTCATACAAATTATGACCTCAGTATCATGTGTCATTTTCCATGGAAGCAATTCTAGGAACTTTTTCCAGAGCTGCTACTTTAGGAAGAACTGTTGTCAAACCTGCGTGTAATTTTGATGCTCTTTGTTTGCCTTTGCTTATATATGGCTTTTGTGACGGACCTTTTAGGTATGTATGGACCCATTCATTTCTGCAGGTCCGCCAAAAAAAAAAAAAAACATCCATGCTGCCCGACTGCAAATGTTAGAACCAGTCCTATTCTTGTCCATTTTGCGGACAAGAATAGTTGTGGTTTTTTTTCTTTTTTTTTTTTACAGTCGGTCCTGTGAAATTAGCAGATAGCTCACGGACTGCATCTTGTTTTTGCAGATCCGAGATTTGAAAACTGCAAAACGGATGCAGTTGTGTGCAGGAGGCCTTATCATAGGAGATTCTTCAATTGCCCTCAGGCAAGGCAAAATATTTCATGGATTACTTCTAGTTAAAGTGTTTGAGTATGGCTGGGTCACTTATAGCTGGATGTGGTGAAGTACTTTGGTAGAGGTAATATAGACAGTTTGATCCATACAGTGATATAATGGTGTCTTACAACAGTAGCGTGTCTTATTCCGCATGTAAGTTGTTCCAACTCCGAGATAGGCTCCAGTGACATGTGCGTCTTCTGTGATCAGCAACTAAACCCACAGTGGAAGCAATATCCAGTGGGATCCTATCTCCTTTGTGTGTTACAAATACCTTAAAGAATAAATGCCCTAAGCTGTCTCTTTGAAGCACTGTCACATGGGATAAGCACGCTTACCGGATCTACACATTGTGGCGGTAGAGGAATAAACAGCCGTAAATAATCTGCCACTTGTCTACTGGGATGTGAAGACTGAGTTCAGGGGGATTTGGCTTCTGTGCAGATGCTGGAGGGGGAGGGAGGAGAGGTTATGATCTGAGCTGGGATGCAGGCTAGAGAGATAACTGGATTTCCCTCTGACACATTGATGTATGTGGCAGGATTTTCAACCCATGTCAACTTTCCAAACTAAAAACTCCTGAGCAGTATGAGTGAATTTATCTGTATTTTCTAAACTGTTCAGTCAGGTAGATTGTACTGATGCCTGGGTTTTTACAAAACAAGCATGTAAGAAGTGTCAGCATTTGAACGCTAAGGCTTTAAGGGTCTATTGGACACCCTGAGCACGCAGACAACTTCCCTCCTGGCAATCGCTTGCCCAGGAGACTGCTACTGTTACATGCAGCGATCTCCTCAGCAACATGGGGAGGAGCAATCGCTATACCAGCATTCTGAAAGATCTGGATTGCCCGATGAATGAGCATTTGCTTGTTCATCGTGCAGTCGGCGGCAGTACACTGCAAGATGATGGCTAACGAGCGATCATACGAATGCTAGTTAGCAATCATCAAGCAGAAAATCTACCCGTCTAATATACCCTTAAGATTGTTAAAATTAGGGACAAATGGTAAAGGGAAATCTGTCATCACATCCCTCAATAGAAACCCGAAGTAAAATGTTAAGGGTGTATTAGACGGGCAAAAAGTCGGCAGTCGGCACAAAGTAATCTTGCCAGTGCTGGACAGTACAGCCGACTTCAGCCCTTGCGAGCATTAGTGCATATGCAGTATGGCCCTGACTGCCAAAGTGATGGCATATGCACATACACAGGGCCAGGTAGTGGTGATGTATCTCGCCTGGCTCTATCACTCAAAGCAGAGGGGGTAAGGCGGGCAGCGATAGGGAGCAGGGTTTTGGTGCAACAGTTATACCCTCATTACACCAAAAAGCTGCATATAAGAAAATCTAAGATTTCTCTGCAATGCAGGCAATGATCTGGTTGGGGACAAAAACGTTGGAATCTGGATACCATGGGTCATCTAACAATTCACTTGGATTACTATTGAGGTATACGGTGACAGACTCCCTTTAATTTTACCTGTTGTAAAAGATAATGCAGTCATTGAATCTAGGCCAAGTAGTGAATTAGGGGAACAGTTCCAAAATGTGGATAGTATATTGTTTGGGCAACCCATTTTTAGTTCTTCCAAGATGAGTTTCAGAGTGACTGACTGAAAATAGAATTTGGAAAAGGGTCCTCCAAAGTGAGCTCTTAAAGGGCCAGTTCACACAACAGATTTTTATAAATCAGCGCGGAATACACACTTTTATTCACAGCCTGAAAAAACGCGCTTTTTTGTGTGTGTGGTTTTTAACACACATGGGTGTTCACTTAATTACAAAGCTGAATTTTCTGCTTGAGGTTTTTAAAGCAGATCTGCGCCCCCAAAAAAGTGCAGAAAATGCAAAAAAAATGCATGGACTTACATAGAGCTGTTTGTTTTTTTTTTCAGCTTATTTTCAATTTGAAATTCAGCGCTGATTATGCCCAAAGATAGGGCATGCTGCTACTTTTTTCCACATTTCTTTTTTACTTGTGTAAAAAAAAAAAAAAAAAAAAAAAAGGGCCGTTTCCCATTGAAATGAATGGGAGGGCTGTTCTGAGACCGTTTTGGAGCCGATTTTGAGACTGTGTGAACTGACCCTAGGGGTGTCTGCACAAGTTGAGGAATATGCACTTTTTTTCTCGTGCAGAAAAATCACAGCATAATACAGCACCAGCAAAGTGTATGAGATTAGACAAATCTCATGTACACTTTTTTTTCATATGGAAATTGACCTGCTGTGCAAATTTTTTACATCTGCTTCAAGTACATACTTAGCTATTTATTTTTTTATTTATTTAATTATTTATTTCTTTTTTTGTACGGATTTCACCCTTTTCAATGCAAGGGTGAGATAGGAATGCTCATTAGCGATCATCTGCCAGAAAATCTGTGGCGTAGAGGAATAATAAGTTCCCCTGCTGCTGTATGGGGATGTATGATCTTTTATTACCAGCATAACCCCCCATTAATATATAACTAACCTTTGTAAGGCCCCTTTCACATGAGCGAGTATTTCGCGCGGGTGCAATGCGTGATGCGAACGCATTGTGCCCGCATGGAATCCGGACCCATTCATTTCAATGGGGCTGTGTACATGTGCGTTGCTTTTCATGCATCACTTGTGCGTTGTGTGAAAATCGCAGCATGTTCTATATTCTGCAATTTTTCACACAACACTAGCCCCATAGAAGTAAATGGAGCTGCGTGAAAATCGCATTGCATCCGCAAGTAAGTGAAGATGTGATGCGTTTTTCACAGATGGTTACTAAGAGATGTTGTTTGTATCACGAGCGTGCAAAACGCATTAAATCGCATTGCACCCACGAGCTAATAACTGAGCGCGATCGTAGACAAAAGTGAATGACTTTGATTGCCAAATCGCGCATTTTTCACTGAACACATTTGCAACGCATCCAGACCTAATCCGCACACGCTCATCTGCAAGGGGCCTAAGTGTCATTTATAAGGTTTATTTTGTTATTTTCCTAGTAGTTTCTTTGGGTACTAGTCATTAACACAGAGTAAGGTCTCATGCACACGACCGTTGTGTGTTTTGCGGTCCGCAAACCACGGATGGTGCCTGTGTGCATTTCACAATTTGCGGAACGGCACGGACAACCTTTAATATAACTGCCTATTCTTGCCTGCAAAATGCGGACAATAATAGGACAGGTAATATTTTTTGGCGGACCACGGAACGGAGCAATGGATGCGGACAGAACATTGAGTTCTGTCCGAATCTTTTGCGGCCCCATTGAAGTGAATGGGTCCGTATTCGAGCGCCAAAACTGCAGCTCGGATGCGGACCAAAACAACGGCCGTGTGCATGAGGCCTAACTATGGCCTCTGGCTGCACAAGGAATGTAACAGCTTGTGGAGAGATGTGGTTATCTATATTCCTGAGGTGAGGGTAAACTGTGAATATTCCTACTCTACTCTTAGAATAAGGCCAATTTGTAAATGACCATATTTTCATTCCACGCCCGATCCACATTTTTTTCAGATCGCACATGGGCACATTCATTTCTATTGGGCCACATAAAATGGGGATAGCACACAGATGTCATGCAGAGCCATGGCTTGCAGAATACAAAATACATATGCTCATGTGCAAGTGGTCTTCGTTTTACTCCATTATGATGAGATCAGTTGATGAAATGCATAGAATAACGTGGGAAGTTTATTATACCTCTACGCTGCAGATTTGGCATTCAAAAATTGAAAAACACAGTTTTTCAACTTTTCAAAGACTATATTTAGTCACAACTGGCATTTCTACACCTCCCTAGCCAGTTTCCTAAAAGGGGCATGGGAAGGGTGGTATGTTGGTGGGCCATCGGTCCTCGGCACATTCATCGTCACTTACTCCAGAAAAATGACGACTGAAATCTATGCCATCTATGAGCTAGAGTAGATTTCTGGTACACATACTGCCAGAGGAGGTCTGCGCCAGCCTCCTCTGACTATGCAGGCCGTAACACACCAGTCTGATAAATCGGGGCCATATTATCTTGCCCAGATATAGGCTACCTGCACCCGTTGCATATTATGCATGGTTAGTATCACGGCGTAATACAGTAGAAGCAAACCATGTGAGATTTGATAAATCTCATATACAATTAGCTTATTTTTTCTGTGTGGGAAATTGACCTGATAGGCTGCGGATTTCTAAATCTCAGTTGTGTGATTTTATCATTTTTTGATTTTTTTTTTTGTGAGTGACTGCAAAGCGTGAGATCTGCAGCAAAGCCTCATCAAATCTGCAACAAAAATTGCAAGTAATACATGATCCGTGCAAAATTTCTGTTTTCAGCAGTACAGGTACCCATAGGCTGCAGCTCCCTAAACGCTGCTTGAAATGGTTCTGGGAGCTATTTACGCTGCCGCTTCTCATCCCACTTGAAATGGTTATCCCGATAAGTTCACATGGTTAACAAGTGTTAACAAAAAATATCAGGCTGTTGCTTGGCCCCAGCTTTCCCCATTTTCTAAAGGAGAAAATAACTTGTATTCACACAGGAAGAGAGAGCTGTCAAGAAAGCTAATGCTGTTATCACTGTGCTCGCTGTGGTCATACTCCCATTGTCCGCGGCTAGCCAGCCTCAGCTTTGCTGCGCCTTGAGTCACTTAGCCCTAAATACAGTCATTTTCTTTGCTGCTGAAGCTTAGGGTTGTGTGGGAAGGCAGAGGAGCCCCGGCTTTCTCGCTGTGGTTTCCCCATTGCAGTGTAGCGGAAAAGCTTAGGCTGCCTAAGACGGAAATCACTTGGTTAGCTGACGGCCACCGAGCATGCAGATAAAATCAGCTTTAGCTTTTTTGTGTCTCAGAAGGATGAATGAAAAAAGAACCTGCAGTAAGGATTTCACTGTCGACTGCCTCTCGAGCAAATCATACTTTTCTCATGAAAAAACATATATGTTTATTGGTAGGAATATTGCTTGTGTGTGAGGCCTTTGTTTTATCCATCACTGTGCCTTTGTGTTTCTTTATTTTATCCTGCCTTCTATTCTATTCACCATTTTCAAATGTGCTGCTAAGATTATATATGAATGCAAATGTAAAATTGGCCCTTCTGTCAAGACCTCCCAACAAGAAGACTGCTGAAGTGCCAGTGTGTGAATGACTACATGAGATTAATGGGCAGTTCCACATTTTTCAGAAGTTTCAAGATAACAGGGAAATTATAGGTAGTCAGTTTGAACATGGCGTCTGAGCTGCAGGCAGCATGTTATAGTCCAGGAGGAGCTGAACAGATACAGTCCTGATCAAAAGTTTAAGACCACTTGAAAAATGGCAAAAAATCATATTTTACATTGTTAGATCTTAACAAGGTTCCAAGTAGAGCTTCAACATGCAACAAGAAGAAATGAGAGTGAGACAAAACATTTTTTGAGCATTCAGTTAATTGAAAATAACGATTAAACTGAAACAGGCTGTTTTTGAGCTGATCAAAAGTTTAGGACTACATGCCTTTAAAAGGCCAAATCTGTGCAAAGATGTGGATTCATTGTAATTTTCTGTCAAGCAGTCACACATTGTGATGGCAAATGCAAAAAAAAAACTCTCCCTTTTTTTAACGTGGTCGGGTTGTTGAACTGCATAAGCAGGGTCTCTCACAGCGCGCCATCGCTGCAGAGGTGGGACGCAGTAAGACAGTCATTTGGAATTTCTTAAATGATCCTGAGGGTTATGGAACAAAACAGTGAAGTGGAAGACCCAACAAAAATGTCATTAGCACTGAGTCGGAGGATCCAATTGGCTGTCCGTCAAGACACTGGACGATCCTCGACCCAAATTAAGGCCCTTACTGGTGCTGACTGCAGCCCCATAACCATCAGACGGCATCTGAGACTGAAGGGCTTCAAAAACAAAAAACGTCTTCAAAGACCTTGTCTCCTTGAACGCCACAGAACTGCTCGTTTGGACTTTGCAAGAGAGCACCAAACATGGGACATTCAAAAGGTGGAAGAAAGTTTTATTCTCTTATGAGAAAAAATGTAACCTTGATGGTCCTGATGTTTTCCAACGTTACTGGCATGACAAGCAGATCTCACCTGTTTTCTACGCGCCACAGTGGAGGGGTGCCATAATGGTCTGGGGTGCTTTTTCCTTCAGTGGAACAATGGAGCTTCAGGAAGTGCAGGGGCGTCAAACGGCCGCTGGCTATGTCCAGATGTTGCAGAGAGCATTCCTCATGACTGAGGGCCCTCGTCTGTGTGGTAACGACTGGGTTTTTCAACAGGACAACGCTACAGTACACAATGCCCGCAGGACAAGGGACTTCTTCCAGGAGAATAACATCACTTTTTTGGCCCATCCTGCAAATTCCCCTGTTCTAAATCCAATTGAGAACCTTTGGGGATGGATGGCAAGGGAAGTTTACAGAAATGGACAACAGTTCCAGACAGTAGATGGCCTTCGTGCGGCCGTCTTTACCACTTGGAGAAATGTTGCCACTCACCTCATGGAAATGCTTGCATCAATCATGCCGAAACGAATTTTGGAAGTGATGAACAATAACGGCGGAGCTATTCATTACTGAGTTCATGTTTGGAAGTTGGATTTCTGTTTTGGGGGCGGAGTTTTTTTTTTTTTTGGGAGGTGTGGTCCTAAACTTTTGATCAGCTGAAAAACTGTTTTCATTAAATTGAATGCTCAAAAAATGTTTTGTCTCACTCCCATTTCTTCGTGTTGCATGTTGAAGTTCTACTTGGAACCTTGTTGTTAAGATCCAGCCATACTAAATATGATTTTTTGCCATTTTTCAAGTGGTCTTAAACTTTTGATCAGGATGTATATAGCTTTATAGGGAAGGGGGGGGGGGATCTGTAAAACTTGTCATTTATACATTTATATTCCTGCTCTTTCTGGGCTTTGAAGTCAAGGAGGCAGTCCTATCAGTGACATAAATGTATAAAATACCAGTTTTACTGAATCTTTTCCCATACAATTAGACATAAATCTGCTCAGCCCCTCCTGATCCATAACATGCCTACAGATAACACTGCATCTTCATGGTAATAGGCAGGGGCAGACTGGCCATAGTCCCTACAGGAACATTTTCCAGTCGGCAAGCCAAGCCATCCTCACGGTCGCCGGTCACGTACATAGTGATCTGATGCGGTCCTCATTAATTAATGCTAGGGACATCTAGTACTTATGCACCTGGCTGGCAGAATAACGTGCCCTCTTGCATTTAGGCTGGGTCCAGACCCGAGCGTTTTACAGCGCGTTCCTACGCACTGTAAAACGCCCAACAGGCAAGAACCAATCATTCCCTATGGGAATGGTTCTCACCTGAGCATTTTACAGCGTGTACGATCGCGCTGTAAAACGCCCGACGCCCCAAGAAGTACATGAGTTTCTTTGGGGCGTCTTGTCGCACGTTCCCGTACATAGACTTTAGCGGGAACGCGCGACAATGGGCGTTCGCTTGTCTCTGTATGCGCGATTGCAAACGCCCATACAATCGTGCATACAGAGTGTACGTTCAAGTACGCTCGGGTCTGAACCCAGCGTTAACTGTATTGCAGTCCCCAGGACGTTGGTAGAGTTGAATGCTGCAGCAGGAGTGGCAGTATTTTGTATTGCACTTCAGTATTGCAGGCCCCACCTACTTATGTTGGCCATGCCTTTTGACCAGCCTACAACATAGAGCTACTTTTAGGTTGATTTTTCAGGGTCACGTTAAGTTCCCAGTCCGCTACTGATAACAGGTTCCCTTATAGTAGTGCTCCATGTAATATGCCATGTCAGAAGTAGCAGTGGCTTAATCCAAGTCAGTGTGACATAGTAGGAGCGGTTGGAACCTTTGTAGGACACTGACATATAACCTGAACGGTCATTTAACGAGGACCTGTCGTTCCAGATATTTGTATTCCACAAGAGAATAGCATTTATTCTTATGAATCTATGCTGTGTTATTCCTCTATTTGTCCTGCTAGAGGTATTTTCATAAAAATACTAATGGATTTTACCAGTTGGGGATGTGTCCCTGCACACACCAATATTAAGCATATACACTTATAATAATTAAAATAGTAATCACATTTTCTCATATTAGTAATCTCATTTTCTCATATTATAATCCTGCTATGTATTATTACGATTGATGTTCTCCATTCTCTGACCACCACTAGTAAAATTAATTGATTACTTTTTGTGTGAGTATTAGGGTACTTTCCCACTAGCATTATTCTTTTCATTCTGAATGGAAAGCAATCCGTTCAGTATGCATCAGGATGTATTCCGTTCCATCTCTTGTACGGTATTTCACCTGACAAAATACCGCAGCGTGCTGCAGTATTTTTCCGGCCAAAATCCTGGAACAATACAACACTTAATTCATTTCCATAGAAATGTATTAATGCCGGATCCGGTATCAAGTGTTCCGGAACGTGCCGAATCCGGTTTTCCGGTCTGCACATGCACCAGGCTTTTGATCTTTGAAAAAAATGTAAATACTGATCCGGTATTTCAACGGATCCGGAAAAAAAAGCAAACAGTTTGTATATGGCAGGCAGTTTCGTTGCCTAAACTGCCTGCCGGATTCTAAAAACGCTAGTGTGAAAGTACCTTTATTTTACTTATACGTCTATATTCTTAATATTGGCGTTCTGTGAGATTTGAGTAAGAGCATATGACATAAGTCAGTGTATTTTTGGGAAATATTAATTATTTGTGTCCCTGCACTGTCTGACACTGTCCAGTCAGAGCTGTCAATGTCAGCATGTGCAGGGACACCACCCAAACTGGTAACACCTAGGTGTACATTTATTCATAAACTTCTTGTAGGAGAGGTTCTATGTTTGGAAAGGTCCTATTTAAGGCCTCATGCACATGACCGTATTTTAGGTCCGCGTCTGATCTGCATTTTTTTACAGATTTCACACAGACCATTCGTTTCTATGGGTCCTGAAAAAATGTGGACAGCACATGGATGTCAACCATGTGCCGTCTGAATCTGTGTAACCATTCTGCATATTATAGATCATGTCCTTTTCTTGTCCGTTTTGCAGACAAAAATTGCCAGTTCTAGTAAAGGGAGTGAGAAAACTTGTACACAAATGTTATCCGTATTTTATGGATCACAAAATGTGTATGAGGCCTAAAGGGGATTTCAGAGATGGGGGGTGGGGGGGGATGACAAAAGGGCGCAAAAGCCATAAAATTGCAAAGGGATCATTACCCACTTCTCCAGCAGTCCCCGCTGGCAGGGTTGGATATGCTCACCAGAGGATCCTCCGGTGGGCCTAGGCTCTGATTCTATAGCGGGATGCAAAGGTCGAAGGGGAAAAAACATTTGTAGTTAATCACTTGCGTCTTGCATTTATCATTATTTATTTATTTTATGCCCTTATAGCACTACTATATTCCACAGCGGTTTACAGACATTAGCTTCAAGCTGTCCCCAATGGGGCTCACAATCTAAGGTCCCTATCAGTATTTCTTTATTTCTTTGATTCAAAATTATTTGACTTTTTTGATGATATGGGAGAGTTGTGCCCTGAGAATAATTTCCTCTGGTGGGCCCATGGAACCCTGGTCTAACCCTGCCCGCTCGTGTTTGTTGATTTGGCTGCGGCAGTGATGTGGTGTATGCCCACATGAGCCCTGCAGCCAATCACTATACTAGTGTATTACTGTCCAGCAGCGGCTGCATGAAGCGCATGGCATCATAGCAACCCATGGCGCCGTGCGCTCCAGCAGTCAGCAGGAATCCCGGCAGGGTTTTCTCGGCCGCGGAACACGGCCGTGTGCATTCGGCCTTACTGACATGAAGACACCGAAAATTGGGTATTTATGTAAGGGTCTGTTACACGAGCTGACACAGCGGGCAGTGATCAGAAGCTTTCTACTCGTTAGCTGCATTTACATGCAGCAGTGATCATGGGTCAGGGTTGCCAACCATCCAGAAACCGGTCAGTTTCCTTGTTTGTTGGCAGCACGAGAATGAAGATTTTAGGTGGTGCATGAAAATGAACAAGCGCTTGTGCAGGTGATTGGCGACACCTTTCCATGGAGCAGTGTTCACATGTGTAAAGGGCTTTAAAAGGTTCTTCCAGCATTCAGGAACTTTTTACAATTGGCCAGTACTGTGATTTGATCCTCTATAGAGGAACTGAGCGTGGGGAGCAGGTGAGGGGATTTCTTTAAGGCTACTATCACACTAGCGTTTTTGCTGGATCCGGCAGGGATCAGCAAAAACTCTTCCATTACTGATAATATAACAGTCTGCATCAATTATGAACGGATCCGGTTGCATTATCTTTAACATAGCCAAGACGGATCTGTTTTCTATTGTGTCAGAGGGGATCCGTCCCCATTGACTTGCATTGTGGGTCATGACGGATCCGTCTTGCTCCACATCCTAGGACAGAAAGCAAACCGCAGTATGCTGCGGTTGGCTCTCCGGTATGAGAACAGAACGGAATGCATTTTGAAGCATTCTGTTTTGTTTAGTTGCATTTTGTTACCATTGACAATGAATGGGGACAAAATGGAAACTCTTTTTTTTCCGGTATTGAGCCCCTACGATGAATCGTAATACTGGAAAATATTAACGCTAGTGTGAAAGTAGCCTAAGTATAGCAATTGTGAGACATTCCCGAATGCTGGAGTACCCCTTTAAGAAACTTCTCTTGACATGAAAAACCAAAGAATTTTGAAGACAACCTGCTGCACCCTATGTACAGAACATATGTTAGACCTTTGATATGTTTTCAGCAATAACCAGCGGCTACTATGGATACATTATATTGTGAGTCTTCCAATTAAAATTTTAAAAGATGAGTCTCCGTTTTTCTGGTACTCTGTATTCCTCCTCCAGGGTCTGGGGCATAATAAATCCTTGCTACAATGAAGCATCCATTTTAATCCCTGAAATATTTATTCATGCTGCAGAGTAGCCATAATTCACCTGCAGGCAGTCTCTGTTAATATGCATGTGTCTAGCAAATACATGTCTGCAAAAGATTTCTTGTCATGGTAGTCTGAGGAGGGAGGGAAAATAAGGCATCCTAAAATGTCACAATTTTATTTACATATTGCAATTATTAGTGTTGTGCCTCTTCTGTCAAGTGTTTGTATATTTTTAGGAAAGCTTCACTTACTACTACCCATCACTAGACCTGAACTCTATAGTTATCTATTCCAATAAATATCACAGATCAGAGATTATAAAAGCACACGTCATTGAAAATCCAGAACTGTCAGGAACAACATAAGGTAGAGCGACGATGAACCATTTCCAAACCGTCGGTTTATGGCATTTTTATGTCCTGCTGTCCTGCGTGCAGGTTTTCTGCCATACTGAGCTATGTTAGCCTACCATACAATGCTGTGTGAAATTAGAGGAGCAGAGTTCTGTAATGATAACTGAAAACAGGTCTGTCCCCCCGGATGGATCATGGCTTTGAAAGTTTTTTTCCAACCTTGGGATGGAGCCAGACAGGCACAGTATAATCGGTCTCAGGGAAATGAAGACATATTCTCTCCATTATTTCATTTGCTGGCTACAGACATTAAAGGCTGAGAGCTAATAATGACAGTCAAGGAAGAAGAAAGGCATTCTGGGAATTTGATAGCATGAGAATTCTTATTATCAGTCCTATTATCTGTAAGACAGGAAAACAGATTGGCAGAAGAGTTAGGCCTGTTTCACACGAGCATGACGGATTAGGTCCTGATGCGTTCAGGGTGCGTTCAGTGAAACTCACACCATTTTGCAAGTAAGTTCAGTCAGTTTTGTCTGCGATTGCGTTCAGTTGTTGTAAGGTTTGCAAACAACATCTCTTGGCAACCATCAGTGAAAAATGCACCGCACCCGCACTTGCTTCTGGATACACAATGCGTTTTTCACTGAAGCCCTATTCACTTCTATTGAGGCCAGGGCTTAGTGAAAAACGCAGAATATAGAACATGTTGCGTTTTTCACGCAACACAGAACTGAAATGAATGGGTCAGGATTCAGTGCGGGTGCTATGCGTTCACGTCACGCATTGCACCTGCACCGAAAACTCGCTTGTGTGAAAGGGGCCTTAGTGCAGACTCTGCAAATGGAATCTTAAAGGGGTTATTCAGGATTTTATTATTGTTGGCCTATCCTTGGGATAGCCATCAATAACTGATCAGCAGGGATACCCCCCTGCATCCCTGACTGCAGCGCTGCTCCAGTTGTGATTGGGCAGCTCTGCAGTCACCCAGCCTGACCACTGCACAATGGACAGCGTTGGAGCTATTGCAGAACATCTGATCAGTGGGGGGCCGGGTTATCAGACCCCTGCCAATAAGATGCTGATGGCCTATCCTGAGTATAGGGCATCAATAGTAAAATCCTAAAACACTTTAACGTGTGCTGCTATGTTCTGCATTTTTGGGGGACAATTCAGTCAGGAAGGAGTATTTTAACTCTAAAGCGATAGGCAAAATGTATTTTAAAAAGTTTTCTGTTTTTCATTTTGCAAATACTATACCATTTAAAGGTAAATGCAAATATCGTCCTTCTGTAACAGTCAACACAGAGCTAAAACTCCTAAGAAGTAACCCACTGTTTAGTTTACTGCTGCTGTGAGGAAAAGATGTTATCTCCTAGGATACTGTCACATTAGCGTTTTTTGCGGATCCGTCATGGATCTGCAAAAACGCTTCCGTTACAATACTACAACCTCATGCATCCGTCATAAACGGATCCGGTTGTATTATGTCTTTTATAGCCATGACGGATCCGTCTTGAACACCATTGAAAGTCAATGGGGGACGAATCCGTTTTCTATTCTTCCCAGATTGTGTCAGAAAGATCCGTCTTGCTCCAAACTGCATCGCGGACAGGCAGCGTTTTTCTATCCATGATGGGGACGCAACTAAACGGGACGGAATGCATTTTGGTGCATTTAGTTCAGGTTTGTCCCCATTGACAATGAATGGGGACAAAACTGACGTGTTTTCTTCCGCTATTGAGATCCTATGATGGACATCAATAGCGGAACTAAAACCGCTAATGTGAAAGTAGCCTTAGTATAATAGTAGATTGTAGAATTTGAATAACAGTATGGCAGCTCTATTGTTCTCTTGATGGGACTAGATAAAGGTGTCACTTCCTGTTGTCACCAGCTCCCTGTTCAGTTTGCTAACCAAACCCAGCATATTTTGTTCTGTAAAGTTTCTCATGGATTTCTTCACCTGCAAGGAGAGAGGAGGTGTAGAGGTTGATACTACTGCCGAGGTAATAGTATGGCAGGAGTAGTAAACCCTGAGAAATCTTACAGATCAATGCATGCTGGATTTGGTTAGCAGTCCCAGTAGGAAGTTGAAGACAGGACGTTCTGTATGCAAGCCTTCTGTCAGGATGCATTAATGCTGACCAAAGGGAAAGGACAATACTGACCTGAAAAACAGGTATATGGGGGAAAAAATATGCAACTTTTATGCTGCAATGAATAGTTTGCTTGAGTTCAAAGTAAAATATGAAATAAGTCTGTGCCAGGTTAGCTTAACATGTCTTTGCTGAGGTTTTCCCGTGTGACTTTCCTATGTTGTAAGTATGCAGTTTCTTTTTTATGATTTTATGCTGCTCTCACCATTTTTGAAAGTAGATGGAAATGTGAGCATGGTTAAATATTATTGTGTACTCCATGTTTAATAATTGTGTGTACTGCACATTTAATAAATTAAACCTTTTTTAAAATGTTGCAAAACTCTAAGGCCTCTTTCACACGGGCGTTCCGGATGCGTCGCATGTGCATTGCGGGAAAACAACGCGATTGCAGTCAGTTTTGACTGCGATTGCGTTCTGATGTTATTTTTTTTTCTGCTATAGTGCAATGCGTTTTGCGTGCGCGTAAGAAAAAAAACTGAATGTGGTAACCAAACCCGATTAGGTGTTCTATTCATATTATTATTTTCCCTTATAACATGGTTATAAGGGAAAATAATATCATTCTTAATACAGAATGCTTACTAAAATGTGGATTGAGTGGTTAAAAAATAAAAGAAATTAACTTGCCTCATCCAATTGATCACACCTCCGGCATGTCTTCTTGCTTCTTTCAGGACCTGCAAAAGGACCTTTGATGACGTAACCACGCTTACCACGTGGTGAGCGCGGTGTCGTCAGCACATGTCCTGCTTTTTTTTCTTTCTTTTTAATAAAAAAAAACTGATCCTGCACCATTGACTCACACGACTGACTGACTGATTTTTGTGCTGGATCTGGTTTGTTCTGTTTCCCAGACCAGACACAAAACCGCAGCTTGCAGCAATTTTGTGTCCGGTCAAAAAAACGCAACATTACGGAACAGAATACATCCTGAAAAGTTTTGTCCCCATTGACGATGAATGGGGACAAAACTGATCAGTTTTGACCCGGTTTTGAGATCCTCTGCTGGATTTCAAAACCGGAAAGCCACAATGCAAGTGTGAGGCAGGCCTAATGACTAAAAAAGTGAGGTAACATCCCTAGACAAAAGTGTCTATGTTTGAATAATTTGGCGCAAATTATGTCAACGCTGACACAAGCAAAACTGGCTTCTAAACTGCGTATCCCCATAAATTCCTCCCATGGTGTTTTTTTTCCCCAGGCATTTTCCCGTTGACCTCTCTGTAGGGAAAAATGGCTGAAAAAGAACATATATAAAAAAAGTGTGAAAAAAAAAAAAAGAAATTGTAAAAAAAATATATGCTTTCATGGTGGTTTCTTACATGATCTCCCCCCACCCAAAAATAATAATAAAATTGACACAAAAAAAGTGTGTGAAGGAAGCCTTATGAATAAAGCTCCTTATAGAAAACTCAATGTGCTTTAAGTCTGACCGGAGATGGCTGCAGCTTTGTAAGGAATATTTTCTCTGACAGGAAAAATGTGTGCCCTGTAAATAGTGGACAATGCCTGGCTGGCCTCGGCTCAGAAATGGAGCTGTTCCCACAATGCTTTGCAGAGCCTCTTGCAGGTGTTCACGCGGCTCAGCCTCTCACATCCACAGCAAATTAGTAACAGAAGCTAATGGCCCAGCGTGAGGCCATCAAACTACTGACAAATCCAGCCTTTCTAAAGGGCCCTTTATGTCAAAACCTCCCTATGAGACCTGTCCAGCTCTAAAGCCTTTTTGTCCGCCCTGGTGTGGGGGTCTGCATCAGCAAGTAGACCTGCTGCTGGACCCCATGCTGGGACCGTGACTGTTGCCGCTAGCAACAGATAAGAATCACTGTTCACCTCTGCAGGGATGGCAACACATCACTCATGTGCTCAGCATAAAGGAACTGAGGTCTTTAGCCCAGCTTTAGTTGTTGCTCAATAATTTCCAGTGGTTGAACATACTATGGTGTAGGTTGGGTAATTTAGTCCACAAGACTCAATTTAACTGAGGCTCTTTTATGCCACCCCCTCCCCCATTCTTCCACCACCCAGGCTGAAGATTTTTATCCTCACATACTAGCCTGGTTCCATCCGGAAAAATAAATGAACAGAGGGGGACCACATGTGAAGCGCATTCTTATCCTTCAATATGTGAAATTATATTTCATACCTTTTATAAGGATTAAAAGCAAGTGTCCGGATAGAAGACACGTGTAGACATATGGCAGCCATGTGTGTATGTAGTTAGAGAGCTTTCCCTCTATATCTATTCATCTGAATGCTGGGAACACAAAACGTTCCACATTTATCCTGCTGCACACGTCAAAACGCTTCTACCAACAAGAATTGGCAGCCAATCCTTCAAGTCCTGTAAGCTGCATGTGGGGCCACCACAGATGCTTAAAGGGGTATTCCAGTTACATTTTTATCCCCTATCCACAGGATGTGGAACAACTATTACACCAGTGGGGGTTCCACTGATGAAAACGGCTGACCCGTACCCCTGCAGCCCGCCTGAAATGAGCAGAGTTGCCAGTTGCACAAGCGAGTGGCAGCTCCATTAATTTCTATGGGAGTTCAGGAGATAGCTGAATACAGCAGTCAGCTATGTCTGGAATTCCCATAGAAATTAATGGCGCTGCGTGCATCCCAGACGCACCGCTCCATTTATTTCAAGGGGGTACGAGGCCCCCGTTCTCTTGATCAGTGGGGGTTATAATAGTTATCCCATATCCACATAACTTTAAATAACAAGAATACCCCTTTAGGCTCTATGCACACCACCGTTGTGTGTATTGCGGTCTGCAAATTGCGGATCTGCAAAACAATTATGGCATCCGTATGCTTTCCGCAATTTGCGGTACGGCGCGGGCAGCCATTAATATAACTGCCTATTCTTGTCTGGAAAAGGGACAAGAATAGGACAGGTTATATTTTTTTTGTGGACCACGGAACGGAGCAACGGATGCGGACAGCACGCGGAGTGCTGTCGGCATCTTTTACGGCCCCATTGAAGTGAATGGGTCCGCATCCAAACCGCAAAGACTGAGGCTCTGATGCGGACCAAAACGACTGTTGTGTGCATGAGGCCTTAATCTGAGGACTAGGGAGTTAACAACTTGAACAGAATAGACTATGCTCATGCACATTAAGGTAGACTTAATAATGGCTATATGTCAATGTCCTGAGTCACCAACATGCCTACATGGATGTCATTGCAGCAGAGTCTTCTCTCACTGGATTGCATAGGGATCAGAGCCCCATAGCCAACTAATCTGGATTGGCTTTTTTGTTCCAGCCTATTGTATTCCCTAAAATACTCTGATGTGTGCATGCAGTACCCCATCTAACTCCTGCATCGGAAATAAACTTGTACAGTTGGTCCTCAGCAATACAGCAGCACAGAGAGTCCCTACAGCTCCACATCATTGAGTCATGCTCCATTGGATGCTGTGTATATGCAGCAATTCTGTGGGAGATCCTCTATGAACATACAGCATCCTTCATTCATTTGAGGTTCAGTAAAGCCTCGTCCACTTCTGTGGCTGCCCTTATACACCTCCATACAATCCAGAGCTATATGGTTGTGTTCATGGTGCCTTCAATAGTCTGCATTGCATGGGGGTGGCTGACAACCTTTTCATGTATACGACCAGCCTTGCCTTACATATGTTCTAAGCCTCTTGCAGTAGGCAACCAGAGTATTATCCTGTATGAAGGCTTGGGTGTAGGATGTAAGCTACTGCCAGCCTTTAAAACAAAAAGAAATGCATGTCTGTTTCTATCCTAACCGCTGAACACTTATATCCTGCAGGGTCTCTGGGTACAATGAACATTAGATAACTTGCACTTGGTTCCCTGCCGCTTCTTGTTCCGAAATATAATAGCTCCCATGTCTTGCTCTATTGATTGGGATGCATTCAAAGTTGTCTTGTGCAATGCAGTTGTAAAGCCAGTAATGATTGCTCAGTATGCGTTCACCCTGATAGGTAAATTAATTCTCTTTTGGCAGCAAGCATTGCTTCAAGAACAGGTTAATACCCAGATGGAGTACTGAATTTACTTAATGAGTAAAAAATGTACAGTGTATCCCTGAGCACATTCCTATTAATCACATTAATGCCAGCGGCTGGTAATCAGGAAGCAATTTTTTACCTTTGACAAGGACACACTATCTAATTTTTTCCCCCCACAAAGTAGCTGAGCGCCAAAAGAGGTCCCTGCTCAGAAACATAAACCTCCCCTTTGGCTGTAACAAAGGATAAAACAAGAAACCCAAAGGCACTGCTTCATCCTTTGATCCCTCCTCATGACTTTATTTCATTAGACCTAAAGTATAAGGAGGAAAGTTAATGACATCATAAAAGCCAGGACTCCATAAAAGATGTTTCTGCTGATTTACTGCCCGTGTACGCACAGCGGGTCATATAACTGCCCATTAAAGTTGCTGGGTCCTGCCTTGCCTGCAGCTCCCCTTATCTGCAGTCTTTTATTTATGGCTGGAATATTGAGACTGGCTGTGCACCGTAAATCATAAAACCTATTTTATTGCCTGTGTAATTAACTCTTCAATTATCCGCCTCTGCAAGGGAGCTGGCGTCCTTCTCTAAGTCTTTATTAAAGGCTGTAAGCAGCTATTGTCTTTGTGAAAGGTGCAGCCCTTCTTGCCTATATACTTACTGAGGAAGCAATAAAGTGGCACCAATCAGCGCCTTCTATGCTCTTTTTAGCGCTTGATTATGTTGCCTGTAATGGACCATTGTTTTTGAAAAGATGAAGAGTTGCAAAATGATCTCCTCAATCTTGTGATTCAGTCTCATGCAGTCCTATCTCCTATTTTACAGCTACAGTGACATTACATGCTGGTGCTCACAATCATTTATTATTGCCATTGTGCACCCGATACAAGCCTTTTATATCTATGTAAAGACATACAGAACGTCAGTAATAATGGTCAAATATATTCTCTTCACATCACTATATATTCTATTTCAACTATAATCTAATGCTCCTTGGTGTTCCCCTGATGGGCTGTACATGTGTACATGTACTCCCCAGTGACTTACTCAATGGTTATAAGCATGGATTAGGACAATTTGTCCACTGATTCACATACATAAAGGCGTTAGTCATGTATTACACAGTTTGGTTTGGGGTACAGTGTACAAATGATAGGCATTCATCAGAGACGGTCAAATGAATATAGGAGGATCCAAATGGGAAGAGAAAAAAACTTATATCCCAACCCAGCGAGCGCTGTCAAACATTGATCATACACATATACACAGCTGTGCCCCCACACCCCTTTAATGCCACATATGAAAAACGGAGTAACAGCACAGTAATGAAAGGGATCAAAGTAGAGCCCAGCAGTTCAAAAAAGAGACCCCCAACCCAACCACATCTTCTCAAATTTGTGTGCAAATTTCCTATTCAAATATAGTTAGAGACGCCTTCAGAGACTTGTGTGAAAATTATGAGCAATTATTTTAACGTTCTAATTTTATTTTTACTAGGGACATTTACTTAGCTGGCATAAACACTTAATTTTAAGTCCTTGGCTTTGACAGTACAGAAAAGTTGTCCTTGGAATGAAAACCAATGTAAATGTCTTCCGTCTGCTAGTAGAGTAGGATCCAGTTCTCACGAGCAAAGAGGCATTTCAGCACAGCATTTGGCAAGCCGCAAGTACTAATATAGTTTGACAATTGTAATTGATAAAGGATATAAATCAGGAAAATAGATTGCAACTTGCAGGTAGATGGACAGGGCCTAATTGGAAGAAAATTCTTGGCTAAACAGTGCAATGAGAAGAACAGAAGGAATAATACATTCCATCTATACCACACAAAGAGTGGCCTCTTTTCATTTTACAGATTTCTCATTGGAAAGAGTGAAGCTTCAAATTGTGTCCAAATGCTAGTTCTTTGCCAGAGTCTTTGGAGTATTATAAGCAACCACACCAAAAAGCTAGTGATATTTGGCTTTTGGGTGAAATTTATGGAAAATATAAAAAGTTTGCGCTACAGTGATATTATATAAGTACGGCATTTAAGTATAAACATGCAATGGTGATTTCCTCATATCCAAAAATTTATTGAAACAAAAACCAACAACAGTAGTGGGTATACCCCCACTAAAATTGTCAGTGTCTCAATAACTTGTCATGTGGCCTTGAGCATCAATTACAGCTTGAGGCCTCTAGCACACGAACATTGTGTGCCCGTGGCTGTATTGCGGCCTGCATACGACGGGTCCGCAATAAACTGGCACCGGCCCGTGTGCACTCCGCATCACGGATGCGGACCCATTCACTTGAATGGGTCCGCAATCACAGGGATGCGGAACGGAAGCACGGATCGGAACACCACAGAAGCACTATGGAGTACTTCTGTGGTGTTCCTGTCCGTGCCTCCGCACCGCAAAAAAAATAGAACTTGCGGACGGATAACTGACCCATTCAAGTCTGGATAAAATGCAGGCCACTCCATTTGAGGTACCCCAGTCTCCAGAAGCTGTTCCCTAATGATGCGACCTCGATGAGCTGGCAGCAGTGCAGTGGAGAAGGAGTCTTTCCCTCCCCTCTGTGCTGCTGCCTCCGCCAATAAGAAGAGACGGGAGGAGGAAGGGAGGGGCTGTGGCCACTGTGCCACCAATGAAGATAACTGACCTGTAATACAAATACAGGAGGCGTGTGCCGGAATCAAATAGCCGGTACCCGACCTCTATGACAGGGAGCTGCGATCAGCTGCAGTTGAGCTACCCTTCAGGTGCGGTACCTGAGGGGTTAACTGCCGCTGATCGCAGCTCCCTGTCACAAAGGTCGGGTGCCGGCTATCTGATTCCGGCAGCCGCCTCCTGTATTTGTATGAGAAACATTGGTGGCACAGTGCGCCCTTTCTCCCCAACAACCCAGTATAAGAAACATTGGTGGCACAGTGCGCCCCCCCCCCCCCCCACTATAAGAAACATTGGTGGCGCAGTGGGAAGTGCCAATGAGGGTTAAAAAATAATTTTAAAAAAATTAACTCCCCTCCTCCAGTTGATCCCGTAGCTGCCGGTCTCCTGTTCTTTCTTCACCTGTGGTGACATCACTGAGCTCATCACATGGTCCATTATCATGTGATGAACACAGTGATGTCACCACAGGTCCTTTGACAGGTCCTGAAGAACGAACAGGAGACGATCAATTGGAGGAGGTAAGTTGATTTTTATTTTCATTTTTTTAAGCCCTCATTGGCACTGCCCACTGCACCACCAATGTTTATGATATTAAGGGGGGGGGGGGCACACTGCGCCACCAATGTTTATTATACTGGGGTTTTGGGGGGGCGCACTGCACCACCAATGTTTATTATATTGGGGGGGCGGACTGCGCTTCCAATGTTTACTATATTGGGGGGGCGCAGTGCGCCACCAATGTTTATTATATTGGGGTGTTGGGGTGCACTGCGCCACCAATGTTTATTATACTGGGGGGGGTACACTGCGCCACCAATGTTTATTATACTGGGGTGTTTATAATGTTTATTATATTGACCTTCTACTAAGCATTCTGTATTAAAGAATGCTATTCTTTTCCCTTATAACATGTTATAAGGGAAAATAATACAGTGAATAGACTTTCATCCCAGCAACCATGCGTGAAAATCGCACCGCATCCGCACTTGCTTGCGATTTTCACGCAGCCCCATTAACTTCTATGAGGCCTGCATTGCGTGAAAAACGCACAACATAGAACATGCTGCGATTTTCACGCAACGCACAAGTGATGTGTGAAAACCACCACTCATGTGCACAGCCCCATAGAAGTGAATGGGTCTGGATTTAGTGCGGGTGCATTCCGGTATTTTGAATGCCAGATCTGGCACTAATACATTCCTATGGGGAAAAATGCTGGATCCGGCATTTAGGCAAATCTTCTGTTTTTTTCGCCGGAGATAAAACCGTAGCATGCTGCGGTTTTATCTTTTGCCTGATCAGTCAAAATGACTGAACTGAAGACATCCAGATGCATCCTGAATAGATTACTCTCCATTCAGAATGCATGGGGATATGCCTGATCAGTTATTTTCTGGTATAGAGCCCCTAGGACGGAACTCTATGCCAGAAAAGAAAAACGCTAGTGTGAAAGTACCCTAAAATATTAAGTTTAAATCCCCCCCTTTCCCAATTTTACATATAAAATATATAAACAATAAATAAACATATTAAACTATTAAATTATTGAAAAATATCTCCTTTGCGGTGAGCATTCGCCATTTTTTAGTCACCTTGTCACCCCAAAAAATAGGATAGGACTGTTCTATTATAGGCCGAATGTTTCATAAAATGCGAAATGCAGCTTTTTTTTTTTTTTGCGCGGTATTGTGTATCACAATACTTTTTTTATGGTGACTAAAGCGAATCAAAATTTTTGTATCAAAACAACCCTACGCCGATCTGATCGGCGTAGCGTTGTCACAATACCAAAATTTAGATTCGGTTTTGATTTGACGACAAAAAAATTTGATTTTGCTCCTAAATTTTTCAGTTCAGGAGCCAATGGCTACTAGGTATGTTTCTTTAGTCTGGAGCACTGGCTGGTGCATTGACATCCATGAAGATTAAATTAGGCCTGTGTTGTTCATGCAGAGGCACACTGACTGGATTAATTATGTTATTCAAGTAGTATGGGCTTGTCACTGTACCATTTACAAAGTGTAGGACAGTTCTGTATGGACTAGACACACCTGCCTACACTAACACCACCACCAAAGTCTCACCTGTGGCTTGTACATAGCGCGTTCCTTGACGTCTCAAACATCGTTGGCGGCCATCATTTCTGCTCAGCATGAACTGACTTTCATCCGTGAACAGCACTGAGGCCGACAGGTCCCTCGTCCAGCATAAATGGTCCCTGGCCCATGCAAGATGATCACATCTATGCCTGGTGGTGTGGTCAGGTACCCTTGCAGGTCGTCTAGCACGCAGACCACACTGTTGTAAACTGTTTTGAATGGTCTGATGTGACCCTTGGGTTCCGCAAGGCATTGTTCCACAGTCAATGTACATCAGTGTGGGATGTGGCCAAAGGACGTCCACTTCTATCCAGTCTCTCTGTATATGTGTTGCAACCTGCTGATGAAACTCTGTGACACACTAAGCTCAGTGGCCACTTCCGTCTGAGAACATCCTGCTTGAAGTCTTGCAATGGCGAGGTACTGTTGATCAATTGTTAGGTGCCGTCTTGGTCTCATGATGTCAAAATGTGAACAGCATGATGAGGAGGACTGTTTAAATACCAATTATAATGGAACCATAAAATATACTGGGCGATTCATGGATCAAACACGTGTTGTGAATTTAGCTCTTAAGCTCCTTGTTAGAGAACAGCAAGCTGTGCAAATAGTACTGAAACACTGAACAATTGGACATGTTTATTCAATAGTGTAGAGAAAGTCACATTAAGTTCACCTGTAAAAGCTAGAGTACATTTTAGGTTCATCCTGAAATTTCACCCACTAGCCAAATAACCCTAACTTTTTGTAAGTAGTGTGTGTATAAATATATATAGTGTGGTTTCGCTATGGTAGATAGGGTAAGGGGTGCAGTAAAAAGGCAAAATACCTTAATTCAAAACGTCAGTGTTTATTCACACTTGAGGCAATTGCACAAAACAGCACGTAACTTTGCAGTCTTGGTGTTAATTCACACACAATGAAAAGTTCATATAACACAAGTCACCTTGCTGGCAGTTCTGCCTCCAGTAGTCCTCAGCAGTCTTTAGGGGGCCTGTTTCCCCAGCATGCCACTCTCAGCCATCCAGCACAGCACAAAGCCTCAGATCCCAAAAACAGAGACATCTCTGCTGAGCCCAGCTGCCTATTTAAGGACCTGGACTGGCACTTAAACTCCGGTCCGGTATTTGACCTCACCTGGCTGGAAACCAGCCCAGCTGCACATGCTGGGAGGAAAATTCCTGCCTTGCCAGATGCAACCCCTCACTGTGTCACTATATATATATATATATATATATATATATATATAATCTCTCTGTTGTGAAACAAAAATTTCCATCATGCTCCAGTCACTCACCTGTTGTGACAGAAGTTGCTGATCCCTGTATTAGGTGATGCACTAACAACAAAGTTACCAGTTGCAGGTGCTTCTCTTCACAGTCTGATATTATCCAATCGGTATAGACAGATTTATTGTATTGGGACACACCTCTTTGATGATAAAGAATGGTAACGCCCACTTGTAAATCATAAAATGTTCTTATATCTAACAGAGGAACAACACAGAATTATAACAAGGATGACCCATGCAAATGTATACTAAAGCAGACAGTCAGGAAAGAAGCTCAATGTTCTGTAAATCCAGTGCCTCAAAGTGAATGTCTGATTATAGTCAGTCACTTTCCCTTTTTTCATCTCCTTGGCCACACCAAAGTATTCTTTATCTTTAGACACTGCATCAACCCTTTAAAGGGGTTTTCCAGGATTTACATATTGATCGCTTATCCTCAGGGTAGGTCATCAATATGAGATCCCAGGACACACGCCGATCAGCTGTATGAAGAGTCCCTGAGCATTTAAACTTCTTCCTAGGACATGTGACATCACATTCATTGGTCACATGGCCTAGGCGCTGCTTCACCCTAATCAAGTGAATGGGGCTGAGCTGCAATACCAAACACTGCCACTATCAAATGGACAATGCCAGGGCTCCAGATGGCGACCAAAATGATCGCCAATGCAACTTAGAATTTACAAATGGCGACAAGACTTTTTAGTCTTGTCGCCATTTGCGACTAGACCCGCCACCGCAGCTCTGCCATTGAATACAGCGGTGGGGCACAGGAGATGATAGTTCTCTGCCCCGCCGCCAATGTTCTTCTCAGCAGCGGAGTGGAGGAGTCTCTCCCTCCCCCCTGTGCTGCTGCTGCCGCTGCCAGTAAGAAGAGAGACGGGAGGAGGAGGGGCTGTGGCCACTGCGCAAGCAATGAAGATAACTGACCTTTTAATACAAATACAGGTGGCGGGTGCTGGAATCAAATAGCCTGCACCCGACCTCTGAGGGGTTAAATGCACCGGATCGCAGCTCCCTGTCATAGAGGTCGGGTGTTGGCTATCTGATTCCAACATCCGCCCCTGCATTTGTATTAACAGGTCAGTTATCTTCATTGGTGGCGCAGTGTGCCCCCCCCCCCCCAACACCCCAGTATAACATTGTTGGCGCAGTGCGCCCCCCCCAACAACCCAGTATAATGAACATTGGTGGCGCAGTGCCTACCCCCCCCCCCCTCCCCCCCCACAACTCCCCAGTATAATAAACATTGGTGGCGCAGTGGTCACTGCCAATGAGGGTTAAAAAATATTTAAAAAATTAACTCGCCTCCTCCAATTGATCGCGTAGCTGCCGGTCTCCTGTTCTTTCTTCAGGACCTGTGGTGATGTCACTGAGCTCATCACATGGTTAATTACCATGGTGATGGATCATGTGATGAGCACAGTGATGTCACCACAGGTCCTGAAGAAAGAACAGGAGACCGACTGCTACGCGATCAATTGGAGGAGGTGAGTTAATTTTTTTTTTTTTTTTTTTTTTTTTTACCCTCATTGGCACTTCGCCACCAATGTTTATTATACTAGGGTGCTGGGGGGGGGCGCACTGCGCCAACAATGTTATACTGGGGTGTTGGGGGGGGGGGGCACTGCGCCACCAATGTTAATTATACTGGGGTGTTGGGGGCGCACTGCGCCACCAATGTTTATTATAATGGGGGGGGGCGCACTGCGCCACCAATGTTTATTATACTGGGGTGTTGGGGGGGCGCACTGCGTCTCCAATGTTTATTATACTGGGGTGTTGGGGGGCGCACTGCGCCACCAATGTTTATTATATTGGGGGGGTGCACTGTGCCTCCAATGTTTATTATACTGGGGTGTTGGGGGGCGCACTGCGCCACCAATGTTTATTATACTGGGGCGTTGGGGGGGGGGGTGCACTGCGCCACCAATGTTTATTATACTGAGGTGTATATAATGTTTATTCTAGTGACCTTCTACTAAGCATTACCCTAACACAGTGAATAGACTTTCATCCTAGCAACCATGCGTGAAAATCGCACCGCATCCGCACTTGGTTGCGGATGCTTGCGAATTTCACGCAACGCACAAGTGATGCGTGAAAATCACCGCTCATGTGCACAGCCCCATAGAAGTGAATGGGGCCGGATTCAGTGCTGGTGCAATGCAATGCGTTCACCTCACGCATTGCACCCACGCAGAAATCTCACCCTTGTGAAAGGGGCCTAAGGGTGAATAGGGCAATGGTTCCAGCCCCCTTAGGGGCTAATAGTAAGTAAAAAAACAAAACACAAACACTAAAAATATTAAGTTTAAATCCCCCCCTTTCCCAATTTTACATATAAAATATATAAACAATAAATAAACATATTACATACCGCTGCGTCTGAAAAGTCCAAACTATTAAATTATTTTAAAAAAATCTCCTATGCAGTTAACATTCGCAATTTTTTTGTCGCCTTGTCACCCCAGAAAATAGGATAGGACTGGTCTATTATGGGCCGAACGTTTCATAAAATGCGAAATGCTGCTTTTTTTTTTATTTTTTTGCGCGGTATTGAGTATTGCAATACTTTTTTATGGTGACGAAAGCGAATCAAAATTTTGGTATCGAAACAACCCTATGCCGATCTGATCGGAGTAGCGTTGTCACGATACCCAAATTTTGATTCAGTTTCGATTTGGTGACTAAAAATTTAATTTGGCTCCTAAATTTTTCAGTTCAGGAGCCAATGGCTACTAGGTATTTTTTTTAGTCTGGAGCACTGAATGCTATACTTGGTGAGCTGTGAGGAGACAGTGTCCCTCACTGGAGCTCCCATTACCCTAGACCAGGCATCCTCAACCTGCAGCCCTCCAGCTGTTGCAAAACGACAACTCCCATCATTCCTGGACAGCCTACAGAAGGGCATGGTGGGAGTTGTAGTTTTACAACAGCTGGAGGGCCGCAGATTGAGCATCCCTGCCCTAGACTGTCTCATATTGATGACCTATCCTATTGTGCAAAACTGATCAAGAAAATAAAGTTATCGTGTTATTTATGCTGCATAATTTAAAATATAAAAAGTCATTTATCGGAAGTGCTGTTTTCTTTACGTTCTCCCCAGACAGAGTTAATCAGCGAGTAAAGGCATATCGCCAAGGAGCGTTTTTCGCTCTAAACGTGTCTAAACAGCACTTTTGCTGCTGCAAAACAATGGTATTAGCAATTGCTCCTCTCTATACTGTGGAGATGATCTCTGCACTCGTCTCCTTTACCAACGAGCAGACGACTGTCAGTATGGAACACTTCCTTCCCAACAGTCGTCTGCTCCATCGGGCCATGTAGAGGGGCCTATTAGATGGAGTAATTAACACTTTCGTTCTCATATTAATTGTTCATTGCATGTAAGTGTACAGCTATTAAAGGGGTTGTCCAGGTTCAGAGCTGAACCCGGACATACCTCCATTTTCACCCCGGCAGCCCCCCGACTTGAGCATCGGAGCAGTTCATGCTCCGATACTCTCTTTTGCCCTGTGCTAAATTGCGCAGGGCAAAGGCATATTTTGGAGATGCTGTGACGTATGGGGCTGCCAGGAACCCCGGTGACGTCACCGGCACTGATAGGCTGGATTTAGCGCTGCCCAAGCCAGTAAAACAGGTAGGGCAGCGCTAAAGCCCGCCCATCAGAGCCGGTGACGTCACCGAACACACTGCCGGGCGGAAGTTTACGCCCGGCAGTATGTTATTGAAAACAAAAGAACACGTGCCCTGCGCGATCTAGCACAGGGCAAGGGAGCGCATTGGAGCATGAGATGCTCCGATGCTAGCCTCAGGGGTGCTGCCTTGGGTGACAATAACGCTGGGTTCACACCTGAGCGTTTTACAGCGCGTTCCTACGCGCTGTAAAACGCACAACAGTCAAGAACCAATGATTCCCTATGGGAATGGTTCTCACCTGGGCGTTTTACAGCGCGTACGATCGCGCTGTAAAACGCCCGACGCTCAAACAAGTGCTTGAGCTTTTTTTTGGGCGTTTGTCGCGCGTTCCCGCACATGGAAATTCGGGAACGCGCGACAATGTGTGAACGGCAATCTCTGTATGCGCGATTGTAAACGCCCGTACAATCGCGCATACAGAGCGCTCGTTTCCGAACGCTCAGGTCTGAACCCAGCGTAAGGGTATGTTTGGGTTCAGCTCTCAACCCGGACAACCCCTTTAACTGATGAATGATAAAAAAAAAAATTGCGTGGGGGGGAATCCACTCCTTGATTTGGCTTACAAAAGCTAATGTAAAATACTAACCTGTATATTTCCATGTGAATGAGGCCTGATATGATTTTCTGTCTCCACTGTACTTTCTGTACATTAGAGAAAAAACAGATGATGGCTGGTCCACACCAACTGCTTGTTTTGAGATGTCTCAGTACAAAATAGGAACTATGACCCCTCTGTCCTTTTTCATCCTATCTGTCTCACAGTGTAACCCATCAATAACGCTACTATGATTGATCCTTCATATCGGGCTGCAGTAACAGAAGCTTCCTTTTGTAGTTTTGGTAATTGTAATTGTTTAAAAATGAATGTATAACTCTCCCAACACATTATTTCTTAGATGTTTCCATCTATAATGCGTATACTTTCTGCCAAGACACAAGCTGAAGAGGTGCTGCTGTCTGCTTTTCCTGTTTTGGCAGTCTCTACAACGCTGATAAATTCACGTACTGATGTAGAGCAGTGGGAGCTTTTTATGTGATAGAAATCCATCATGGTTACTATAAAATTCTGGTGTTCAGCTGCATCCTCAAGCAAACAGAATATCTGTCAATGTGCCTTCCATCTGCAAAATCTCATCTACAGACCAGTAGCTGCTCCTCCATGTCTCTGCCCGCAGTTCCTGCTGGGTGACATTACAGAGCTCCAGGCATCATTAGCTCAGGCAAGTGGATTCCCAGCATCACTGCTGCATCTTTTAGACCATTTAAATAGTCTAAATGTTGTCTTGATGTCGTAGGAGAAAGAAGCGAAAGCATTTCTGTAATGTGTGTGTATAACTATTTTATATAGTAACTAATAAGGGATGGCAAGCAGTGCAGTGCCTTGCCAAGTATAATGGGTGCAAAAATCACCTGCAAGAAGCAGAACTATCTGCTGTACTGCATTTTTACATGTTATTTATTATCTTGTTTGGTTAATTGTAATTTTTTAGGGACAGGATTCATCTAAGGTTCATTTGCATATGTATCGGGTCGGTTATTTTACACAATAAAAGCACACAGATCTATGGGAGCTGGGTATTGCGGATGTGCTAGCGGCCATCTAGCAACCCATGTCCTCAGCTCTATACACAAAATCCTGGTGGCAGGTTCCCTTTAAAGGGAGCAGGTCACCTCTGCGGCCAGCAAACGGCTGTAGCAGTGTCAAACAGGAAGTTTACATCAAAGGAGCCCAGCAGAGCAGATAAGGCTACTTTCATATCTGTGCATTCCTTTACGGTATTGAGATCGTCATAGGATCTCAAAACCAGAGAAAAACACTTCCATTTTATCAGCGCCCTTGACTTTTAATGGTTTTAGTGCCGGATCCATCTTGTTCATTTTTGAGATAATATAACTGGATCCATTCAGAATGCATGCTGCCGGTTGTATTATAATGGAAGCGTTTTTGCTGATCCCTGCTGAAACTCTGATGTTAAAGTAGCCTAAGTGGTGCCTATTCTTATTAGTGTACTTCCCTCGCAGGTCTGCTCAGGAATGGGAAATTTTCCAACTCCCCTTCCCTCCAAAGGTACACAAATAATTTAAGGGCCTTTTACCTGTAAGCTCATTTGTTGACTGATCGGATCTTTTATGTGGGTGTAGAAATGCTCATTTGATGCCAGCACATCGCCCAGTGTAAACAGAGGGTGCGCTACCGACAATAATGTAAATGAATTTAGTAATAAATGTAGTTCATTCAGTACAGTAATTATCTGTCCATGAAAAGGTCCTTAACCGCTTTCAGACCAGGCTATTTGCAACCCTTTCTGACCAAGCACATTTTCCGTATTTTCAGTACATGCTTCTTTGAAAGCCATATCTTTTACATTCTGTTATGTAAATCATTTTGACCCTTTTATTTTTTGTCATTTTTATTTTAGTATTTTATATTTTTATAACCAGAATATAAGCAGTCTTTAAATATATGGGATGTATGGGTCTGGTCACTCGGGGCTTTTTTTTTGTTTTTTAAAGCATTTATTGCTGAATTCTCCTGTAACTGGGCTAACATAGTAACTACAGGGGGTATATAGCCCCCTGAGAGGTTGTTCAAGCTTGTACTTCCTCTCTGCAGAGCTGATCTCACAAACTCTGCCCCAGCAATCACATGACTGCTGGGACTGGAGCAAGAAGTGGCATTGCATTGGTGCACATTACACAGCACATTTACAAAGATCAGCATTTTCACTTATCAGCCTGGCAGAAAAACGACACCAGTTTCTGGCATAGTTCTTTGCCAACGTGTATGCCTGTTTCCAGGCGTACGTGGTATTAAATTGGCAGGGCCAGAGTCCTGGCATGGTCCCTGACATGCCCCCTTCCTGCCCAACTGTTGCAAACTGACATTGGCCGTGCGACTTAATCGTGTCAAAAAGGGGACTCGTCCATAGATAAATGACCCCCATTGAGTGCCATGTATAGATTTATATGGAAGGCAGGGACAGTAAAAAGCTGTCCCTACCTTCTCCATGGGGGTCCCTGCTGTCACTGACAGCGCTCTTCCCATTCCAGCAGCTGCGCAATTAGCCCCACAGCCTTGAGTTTATGGTCTATGGGCGGTTGCGATCTGGTTAAACCAGCGCCAATTGTCTTGCTATATCATCTTTCAATGCTTGTTACAGGCAGTGATAAAGGCCCCCATACACAGATGATGAAGTCGGAAATGGAGCGAATTGAATTTTATCACCCAATCAATTCATTCTCTTAAGAGAAGCTTTGTCTGACCTAGGCTTTTTATTCTCACCCCATTAAAAATAGATACATTCTCAGCCAAACTAATGTACTTGGGCGAGACCGGAGAGATGTCGGTCCGTTAAAGACCGACAGCTTTTGAAAGTGTGTGGGCGCCTTTACATTTCCTGGTCTGTAGAGATCACATGTCATCTCATCACTGCCTGTAGCCCCATGAAGGTAAAACCTGTATGCAGATCACCGTTTGTGATGGTCCCAGGTCACCTCCTCCCCTTCCTGCACACTGACCTCTGAACAAGTCATAAGGCATGCCCTGCACCTGTAGCCTTCATCTGTGAATTATGACAAATCTAAACCGCAATCAGTTTCTCAAGCAAATGCCAGTTCTCCTCATTGTAACAATGGTATACAGGTTATCAATTCACAGTTCAACTTGCCAACATTTTCTGTGAGCTTTCACAAGGAACGAAAGTAGCAATCCATTCCCCTGCTCATCACAGTTTCATTATTCACACCACTGGCTTCATTAAGTTAACGTGTCTGCAGTATTACAGCTGAGACAGTAATATGACTTGGGGGAGAAAAGTACATCTCCTTTTCTTGCAATATCTTCTAGCTTCTTCTTGGCTGGATGCATTCAGTAGCATATAATGTTGTATGACACAAGATTCTGTCTATGCTTAGATATGTTGAGATTTAAGATACGTCCCAAACTCTACCAGCTAATGGTCATAATCCCAGTGCTCTTTAGGCCACCTTCACACTTGGGTTGTTAATTCCGGTATTCCGCGATTTTTTTTACACTCCCAAAAAAAACATTCGTCACCATTGACTTACAATGTTTTCAGTGATGGATCAGTTTTTTCCGTTCTTATGACACAGTCACAAAACAGAATGCTGACGGAACGGAAGACATCCTGATGCATCCTGAATGGATCTGTTGCCATTTAGAATGCATGAGGACTAAACAAACATTTTTTCTGGTATTGAGATCCTCTGCCGGATCTCAATGCCGGAAAACAGCAACGCAAGTGTGAAAGTAGCTTTAGCCCTTTGACATTTATTCATTCACCACTCTCCTTTAAAGGGAATCTGTCAGCAGTTTTTTGCTGCCCTCACTTTTGAATCCTAACAACTCCAGCTCATGCCAATGAGTCCTGATATTCATGAGCTCACAGCTCTCCCCGCCCACCTGCCTCTGGCAGATTTTCAGCTAACTCAGCAGCAGGTGGGCGGGAAAAAACAGGAGCTCATGAATATTCAGGACTGCTCATTATGTGCTGGAACATGTAACTGGCAGATGTCTGGGTAGCATCTAGTTTCTCTGTGCCATCACACATGCTGCCCTGTCTGCAGGTGGAGCACTGTAGTGAGAAGGCATCGAGCAGGTCGATTTCTGTAATACTGCATAAACCTAGTGCTACGCAACAACATTGGGCACACATGCAAGTTTGACACCATTTTCTTGTGGATTTATTTTCCTTTATGATACAGTATTGGTAAAAGGCAAGTGTCTCCCATTGAAGTGAATTGGATGTCACCGTGTTGTCATTTTCTTGAAAGCTTCAGTCACTCAAATTTAGTCACACTTAAGTGTTGAATTCCAAGTGTTGACTGCAAATCATAAAAATCACACAAGCCATGGCAATAGCCTAACCAATGAATACAGAAAAGGCTGTCATTCATTGACGTGGTTCAAGGGGGTGCCAAGTTCTCTACTCTCTAATGTCTAGTTAGCATAATGTGTGCAATATGGAAAACTATAAGGATACAGCCCCAATGTATCCGACAAAAAAAAAAAAAATTTGCATTGTGGTTGTCTTTTTAGGCTACTTTCACACTAGCGTTTTTGCTGGATCCGGCAGGGTTCAGCAAAAAAACTCTTCCGTTACTGTTAATAGAACCATCTGCATCCGTTATTATCTTTAACATAGCCAAGATGGATCCATCATGAACTCCACTGAAAGTCAATGAGGGACGGATCCTTTTTCGATTGTGTCAGCATTTTGCTCCACAATCCCATGATAGAAACAAAACCGGAATGCAACCAAACGGAGAGGAATGCTTTTTGGAGCATCCCGTTCTGTTCAGTTACGTTTTGTCCCCATTGACCATGAATCCTATGACGGATCTCAATACTGGAAAATAGGCTACATTCACACTAGTGTTTCTATCAGCAGCACTGCTGCTGTCATCGCTGGGAGTCTTCTGCTGCTTTTAACCTTTGCGTTGAAAGCCAAGGGTAAAACTTACAGCATAAATTGACATTCTGTGGATTAAAAACCTGCATCACATTTCAGTTTACACTGTGGGGTTTCACCGCAGCGTGTGGATGAGGTTTATGATATCCCATCTACTTTGCTGGTACTGTAATAAATACTCTGGATATCTAGCTCTAAAGTCTGCTGGAGAGATCTGCAGCATCTATGACACGTGTGGCTGTACTTGAAATAGACCTATGCAACCTAAGCTAGATGGGCAAATAAACATCAGCAGGCAGACAAAAGGAAACCAAATATACTTTTTGTACAGTTATTCTGAAACCGTAGATTGTTATCATGGTTGTTTTTGTGCTTTTAGCTTTAGTGGGAAATTTAGTGCTATGGTAGCCTCTGTATGTCCACAGAAGATGGTGTGAAAAGTTGTTCTTGTCACGCACATCTCTCTTGGAAACCTCACACCTAATTATTCTTTACTGGAATCAATTGATAGCATCTAGTGAGGTTAGCCACAGAAGTCACATGTCAGAAAAACTGCTGCACATCTACAAATTACACTCACTCGAAGGCTTATTTGATCCGCTATGTGGGCTGACATTCACATTGCCAGGTTTGGTTACAAGTTTTCAGTGTGATTTCATAGAACGGATTTGAGAAGTCGCTGACGAGAACAAAAACATGATCTGCTGCACAAGACTTTTGTGTGTGCTATATTTAATAATCTGTGTTCAAGGAAAGCTTCTAATTTTGCTGTGGATTGCTTCTGTGGACAGCCTTTCACAAGAGAAAACTCTTTTATAATGTCCTGTGTTTCATGTAATGAGTGTTGTCCTTTATGTTGTGTTTATTGTATACTGCTCATGCGGAATGTGTTGAAGCATTGTGAAGCCTTTTACTGTAGGATAGTATACACCTTGACCAGCAATATTTAAGGAGGCTATGTCAGTTTGATCCACCCTATTAAACCATATAGCCTGATAGGACTGATCATGTTGAAGAAAACCATACCTTTCTTTTCTTTGTAGCTTGAATGGTTGTGGAGAAATGAGCCCGTTTATGTTTGTGCAAATCAGCAGTTGGAGCACCAAGGCGCTGACTGTAGCCTTTGAGCACCATATGACATACCAACGGCTTCATACACAGTGGCGGAGCGCTGCAGCTGGCAGGATGGAAAGGTAAAAGTATTATCTGCTCCCTGCAAAGCATTTGCTCCGCTGCCACCAATGACTCCATATTGCATATATAGCAGTGGAGCACAGTTATTATCAGTGTGTTACAGCAACAGGAACCATTGCACAGGGCGATTAGCCATGTCAGAGTGAAGGGAGAGTATAATAAGTACTAGGGGCATAGCTGTAGGGGTGCTCAAACTCTAAAACCTTCCCCTTGGTGCTCCAATTGCTGATTTGCATACATATTAAAGTGCTAATTTCTCCACAACCATGCAAGCTACAAAGGAAAGAAAGGTATGGGTTTATTCAGCATTATCAACCCTGTCAGGCTACATGGTTTGATAGGGTAGATCATGCTGACAGAGGCTCTTTAGTATGCGATCCATACTTGGTAACAATCTCTGATTTCCAAGCTTTCTTTTCACCATTTGACATAAAGGCTTTAATGCTTTGCATTGTTTATTTGAATCAGTGTTTAACATAAATGTGTTCTGCAATAGTCAAGTTAAAGTGCAGACCCTGTGGAATGACTGATTGTATGTTAGATAATGGGTTCAAATTGATGTATTTGTGTAGGATATGTGAAAATATTTTATATTAATATAAAGATTCCTGCATGTAGGACTTCCTTTTCAGTCTATAATAATGGATCTCAGACAGAAATGGCTAAAACAGATGCAAAATGTGCATAACTGAGTATAATGGATGCTTAAAATACAGGATCCATGACAGATCAGAGGGATGGAAAACTAAATGGTGATGTGAACCTGGGCTCATCTGTAATGCTGTAATATGTATGTGGTCCCCACTGTCTGCCACCACCTTGGTAGATGAAGCAGGATACGTTGGGTTTTGTCTAGTTCTTTGTCCCCTGGCATATCGGCATCGCAAATTGTGTCTGGCAGCAGCGGGTCTACTCCTGAATGTACAGTAAGCATACATACTCAGCCTAGGGATCACTATTGGGTAACAGTTATATTTTGTGAATGGCCAACTTTATAGCCATCTCCACCCTTGCAGGGCCTAAAAATGAGTAGACAAAGAAGGTGGTATTGTTGGAGGCACATTTTGTGGATTTAACAATAAAAATCGATTTTATTTGCTCAAATGAAGTGTTTCAGTTGTATCTGATTAGTTTCTTATGCTCTGAGTGCCAAGGTATAACAAGTGCATCCATGGAGAGAGAGGTGACTGATTAAGTCTAGTTTCACACCTCCAATGTGAATTCCGGCAGGCTGTTCTGGCAGACAATACCGGGAATCGGCCTGACACAAACCGCAGCATGCAGCAGTTTGTGTCTGGCCAATTTTCCGCATTGTCTACCGGAATGCAGCCGGTTCTCTGCCGGACCTCATTTTACTTAATGGGGCTGACGAACATTTTGTCTGCATCTGGAAGACTGTTCTCTGCATAAACAGCCTGATGAAATTCACACCAGAGGTGTGAAACTAGCCTAGAGAAGGAGAGCAAGTGTTGGATGACAGTGTGTGTGCAGACATGTACTACCTATCTGTAATATAAGAGCTGAGAAATGGAGCCAGAGGAGGTGCTACAGAAGTCTGCATTGAGAACAGCTCATATAGAGAAGAACTGGAGGTGATAGAAGATGTGTATGCAAATGTAGAATTTAGGACAGTAGGGGTTGGCGGGGAAAAAGATGCACTAACATGGGGCAATAACATACATGGCTATACAAGGATAAGCTGGAAGACTCACTCTGTTACCCATGCTTAGGACACCCACAGGGCCTGTGTGTATTTATAGCTCATCGTACAGTAGCATTTTATCTCACCCCTGCATATCCCACCTATAAGGCCCCTCTGCTCTCGTGTTATGGATGAGATATTTGGCCCCTGGCAGGATAATCTGCTTCTGCCTAGTCTTTTGTGTGGTTTCCTAGACAGGTGACCCTTTTATTATTTATTGCTGCACATACATTGTCACATTTCTAGAGGATAAAAATATGCAGGTGTATTACATTGTTTCATAAATTATAGAGCACTATATAAATTATAATTTTAGAAATAATTATAGTTTGTAAGTACATGTAGGGAGAGAGAAATTTCAGCTTTAGGCTACTTTCATACTCACGTTTTGGGCGGATCCGTCATGGATCTGCAAAAACGGATCTGTTAGAATAATACAACTGCATGCATTCATTATGAACAGATCTGTTTGTATTATCTGTGACATAGCCAAGACTGATCCGTCATGATTCCCATGAATCGTTTTCTATTGTGTAAGAGAGAACGGATCCGTCCCCATTGACTTACATTGTGTGCCAGGACGGATCCGTTTGGCTCAGTTTCATCAGATGGACACCAAAACACTGCAAGCATTTGGTGTCCGTCTCCAAAGCGGAATGGAGACTGAATGGAGGCAAACTGATGCATTCTGAGCGGATCCTTTTCCATTCAGAATGCATTAGGGCAAAACTGATCTGTTTTGGACCACTAGTGAGATCCCTGTACGGATTCCACAAACGGAAAGCCAAAACGCCAGTGTGAAAGTAGCCTTAGACTTAAAATATGACTTAAAATAAAAGTGCAATGAACCATTAAATTGCAAACATGTTTAATATCTTGAGACCAGCTTTTTTATTTGTCTTTTCCTTTTTTTATTCTAAATTATTCAAAGTAAACTTTGAGTAAAGACGGATTAAAGGCCACTTGCAGACGAGCGTGCCGGATTCAGTCTGGATGCGTTGCGGGCGGGTTCAGTGAAACCCGCGGGAGTTCGCACGCAATTTGTCTTACGTTGCGTTGTCCAGTTTTTTCCGCTTAAGTGCAAAGCGTTTTTGCACGCGCGTGATAAAATATTGAATATGGTACCCAGACCCGAACCCGGACTTCTTCACTGAAGTTTGGGTTCAGTGTTCTGTAGATTTTATTTCCCATTATAACATGGTTATATATGGAAAATAATGGCATTCTTAATACAGAGCGCTAAGTAAAATGTCCATTGTGGGTTAAAAAATAAGAAGAAAAAGTTCTCACCTCATCCACTTGATCGTGCAACCGTTATAGTCTTCTTTCTTCTTCTTGCAGGACCTGCAAAGGGACCTGTGCTGACGTCATTGCGCTCACCATATGGTGAGAGCGGTGACGTCAGCGCAAGTCCTGATGAAAGTTCTTCTATATCCAACATGGTGCACCTAAGGTAGGATGCAACATGTATCTGGTCAGAACTGGTAAATGTTTCCAGGTTGTCCACAGTTTTTTAAGTGATGGCATATCAGATAGGTCATCACGAGCTGATCAGTGGGGGTCCAACACACCGGAAACCTGCTCATCAACTGGTCTATGTAGCTCCATGGACTGAAATCAGCGCTGGAGCTGCAGCGCACCATCAACATTGTAGCGGCAGGAGCTTACTACTACAGCGCTGCGCCTATTGAAGTCAATGCAAGCAGCACTGTAGTAGCGAGCTCCCACTGCCAGTGTTGCTGTTGCTCTGTAGCTACACAGGCCAGCTGATCGGGGGGGTCGGTTGCTGAGGGTCGTACCCCCGCTGATCAGCTAGTGATGGCCTATCCTGATAGCCCATCTCTTAAAAACCCTTAGACAACCCCTTTAACCTAGACCAGCTTGTGGACATCTAAAATCTCAATACAAAACAGTTCTATTTCTTGCAACAGTATAACCTTCAGTCTCCTCAGAAGAAGCTGAAACAACAGTTAATTTTGGTTGTACCAGTCACGTTAGCAGGGGTAGGGTTCTTCTTGGAAGTGCAGTGTAATGACGAGTACTCAGTCCATTCAAGTGAATCACACTATGCTGCCGCTCCATAGGAGATGACGCATGGTGTAATTACCAGGAATCGGCACTTGCATGGAGCGCCAACTCATCGTCAAACAGCTGATCGAAGGGGCTGCTGGATCTCGGACCCCCACTGATCAGATATTGATGACCTATCCTGAGGATAGGTTATCAATATAAATCTCTGCACAACCCTTTAACTGTGATGTGCTTGTGGGAACGTTGTCATAGGCTGACATGGATTTAGCCTAGCCATTGTCATTACTCTCAAGATTACTGGATGCTTTAGTGCAGGCGTTCACAATTCCTGCACATACATTGGGGGGTGCATTCATCCAGTGGAGAGCTATAGAAAAACGTGGGTTATAACTGATTTGGTTTAAGCTCTTTATATACAGTATAACTTCAGTGTGTGACGTATCACTCTGCGTGGTTGGGCAGGAGTAGGTTTGTAATATGTTGTATGTCACTTCTTTTTAGGCTGGTTGTATTGCTCTAAAGTTTTCATTCAGACATTGACTTCTCATTGGTCATTTGATCAATTTGCATGGAAAAAAGTCTACAAAAAAACCCAAATACTTTATGGTATTGTATCATTATAAATGGAGGAATGTGACAAGTACCCATACACAATAAAGATCACTTGTGACTCTAAAAAGGCTCATCCCTATAAAGATCAATGAAAGCATTGAGGGATGAACATGAATATCTTGTGTGAAATGGCCTGAAATGGTCAAATGTCAAGCAGAATGATTGGCCTATATGTAGCCCTATTTAGTCCACAATTAAATATCAGTACACAATGTCCTCTGTTAATCCTCTTGGGCATTGGGTTTGTGGCCTCCTGACCTTGCTAATGAAATATCTTGATGTCATTGAAAACGTATGTTGTACTTAGTAGTGTCTCAGGGGAGATGTAGCAGTAATTTCTGAAATGTAAATGTAATCTTCTCTACCTGAGGTTTCAGGCAGGAACATAGATGTGGGGAGAGGAGTAGAAGAAACGTCTCCATTATGCTAGTGCTGAACGCAGAGAGGGCATCCTTGAAAGCAGAATGGGAACTCATGATGGAGTATCTGCTGCTGCACTCCTCTAAACCCACAGAGGAATCTGAATTATTTCAAAGAGCACTTTTATTTTATTTTAAGCATTATTTTTACCTTGCTTTAAATAAGTATTTGCAATGTCACAAATGTGCAGTGGGTTTGGACAACCAGAAATGTGATGAGCCAGGCTGGAAAATGTTTTTTTTTTTTTTTTTTGTGTGAAATAAATTGTTCATACTGAAAAAGCATATGTGCTGCCCAACTCATAAAGAGAAATAATGAGAGATTAGTATGGTCTTGTTTTAAAAACTTTATTTCTAATCCCCACTGATTGCTAAAACTAAAGGGCAGAAGTAACTGTTCCACTCTCATCAGAAAGTGGTGTATGGACTCTGAGGGTAGCAGAGTACACGCGAAGAGGAATGAAAAGGCACAGCTAAGCTCTTCTGCACCTTTGCAATAGTGATTTTAGCACCTGGACCCTCAACTATCTGACATGACACTATTTTTTTGTATTTTTTCTTTTGTTTTTACACCTAAACTCAGGGCCAGAGATTTACTGTAGTTGGCCTTTCACACATGTAGCTATCAACCCAGATATGTTCCATGTCGGGTGCATTCTTATTACAGAGGAAATGTTCCAGGTCACCAGGCAATGGGTGGGAACTTTAGGCTTGGCCCACTGTGATTTTCTGGAACATTTACTGCTGTTTTCACACATGAGCTCACTTGGACATAACCCGGAGTTAGTACTAGGGCTCTGGGGAGAAAAAGTCTGGGTAAAGTCCTGGACAGATATTGTGGATATTTGCATTCACACATGCAGCCCCGGTGGATAATCTCCAGAAAATGTCTGGATCCCACTGTAAGGCCCCTTTCACACGGGCGAGTTTTCCGTGCGGGTGCGATCCGTGCGGCGAACGTATGGCACCCGCACTAAATCCTGACCCATTCATTTCTATGGGGCTGTGCACATGAGCGATGTTTTTAACGCATCACTTGTGCGTTCAGTTGAAATCGCAGCATGCTCTATATTTTCCGATTTTGACGTGACGCAGGCCCCATAGAAGTGAATGGGGTGTGTGAAAATCGAATGGCATCCGCAAGCAAGTACGGATGCCGTGCGATTTGCACGCATGGTTGCTAGGAGACGATCGGGATGGAGACCCGATCATTATTATTTTCCCTTATAACATGGTTATAAGGGAAAATAATAGCATTCTGAATACAGAATGCATAGTAAACCAGCGCTAGAGGGGTTAAAAAATAAATAAAAAAATTTAACTCACCTTAGTCCACTTGCTCGTGAAGCTGGCATCTCCTTGTGTCTCCGCTGCTGATGAACAGGACCTGGGGTGAGCTACTCCATTAAATAGAGTTTAAGGACCTTCGATGACGTCACTCCGGTCATCACATGATCTTTTACCATGGTGAATCACCATGGTAAAAGATCATGTGACGTACCATGTGATGACCGGAGTGACGTCATCGAAGGTCCTTAACCTGTATTTAATGGAGCAGCTCACCCCAGGTCCTGTTCATCAGCAGCGGAGACACAAGGAGATGCCGGGCTTCGCGATCAAGTGGACTAAGGTGAGTTAAAAATTTTTTTATTTTTTTTTAACCCCTCTAGCGCTGGTTTACTATGCGTTCTGTATTCAGAATGCTATTATTTTCCCTTATAACCATGTTATAAGGGAAAATAATACAATCTTCAGAACATCAATCCCAAGCCCGAACTTCTATGAAGAAGTTCGGGTTTGGGTACCAAACATGCGCGATTTTTCTCACGCGAGTGCAACGCATGACAATGTTTTGCACTTGCGCAGAAAAAATCGCGCATTTTCCCGCAACGCACCCAGCTCTTATCCGGGCAAAAAAAACTCACGCCCGTGTGAAAGAGGCCTAAGTGTGAATGGGGCTTCAACAATGTTATGCAAGCTTGGGTACAAATCCTAACATTTTTTTTCTAGAAAATAAGTCTTAACCACCTCCCATCTGCCCGTTGACTATAAACATCCGGGAGGGGAGGTGGATCCCTATCTCTAAATGGACGTTTCTGAACATCCATTCAGAGATGGCAGCTGCATACTAATCGTACAGTTGCAGAGCAGGTTGCCCGCTGTCAGTGACAGCAGGGCAAACCAGAGGGAAGGCAGGGACAGTTCCCAGGTGTCCCTGCCTTCTAGATCGCCATATACACAGCGCTCACCGAGGATGTACAGCGTTGTATTGTGCGGTACAGCCTCTCTGGGGGGTGTATTTCCCCTGTAACTGGGGGCTACTATGTCAGCCCCAGTTACAGGCAAAATCAATAGTAGGAAAAAATAAATAAAGTGAAGTTAATTGTCCCCCAGAGGTCTTGTATGACCTTATGGGGGACGCAAAGTGTAAAATAAAAATAAAGTGTTAAAATAAAAGCACTGCAAGGTCTCCTACACACAACCATGTCCGTATTTTGGTCTACAAATCACTGATCTGCAAAATACAGATACTTTCCATGTACTATCTGCAATTTTCTCACTCCCATGCATAGAAATGCCTATTCTCATCAGCAAAATGGGCCAGAATAGGATATGTTCTGTCATTTGCAGGGCAGCCACACGGGTCAACAAAAAATGCAGAATTGTGTATGGCCCCATAGATAAGAATTGATCAGTGTGCTAGCTGCAAAAGATATGGATAGAACCCTGAAGAAAAATACAGTCATGTGCATGAGCCCAGGAGATGCCTTTCCAGCAGTTACCTCATTATCATTACAGGCGGGATTAGAATTACATATATCACCTATATATAGATAAGACAGGATCCACCGTTCACAATAGAACATTTCATAGCTTATCTACTCCCTCATGACCTCTGCACAGGTCACAAAGTATGCCAAAAAACTCTCACATAGAAGTCAATGAGTCCTCTCCAGACTAGTGTGTCTATAAATCATGGTGGCTGTAACATAAAGCTCTAAATCAGGCATCCTCAAACTGCGGCCCTCCAGCTGTTGTAAAACTACAACTCCCACAATGCCCTGCTGTAGGCTGATACCAGTAGGCTGTCCGGGCATGCTGGGAGTTGTAGTTTTGCAACATCTGGAGGGCCGTAGTTTGAGGATGCCTGCTCTAAATGCTATTAACAACATCTTGGGCAAGATGGCAGCGCCCATAGTTATATTCAGGAAATACCAAAAAAACTGTTGGGTTTAAAATGGCAGAAAGAAAGTATAGCTGACAAATTCCCTTTAACCCTGGGTTCACACTTGAGCGTTTTACAGCGCGTTCCTATGCGCTGTAAAACGCACAACAAGGAGAAACCAATGCTTCCCTATCAGCATGGTTCTCACCTGGGCGTTTTACAGCGCGTACGATCGCGCTGTAAAACGCCCGACGCTCAAACAAGTACCTGACCCTTTTTTTGAGCGTTTGTCGCGCGTTCCCGTACAATAGACTTTCGGGAACGCGCGACAATGTGTGCACGCCTATCTCTGTATGCGCGCTTGTAAACGCCCGTACAAGCGCGCATACAGAGCGCTCCTTTCGGAACGCTCAGGTCTAAACCCAGCGTAAGCGAGTTTGTGACGGTTTCTCTGTAAACTTGATGTATAGCTTTCCTACGTACATGGATATAATGCATCTCGCTAGACAGCTGAAAAGTTACTAGTAATCACCAATTTAATAAAGGCAACAAAGACTAAATTGTTCACGCTAGATTAATTTACTGTTTATTTCTGGGGAGAGTTTAGAAAGTGCTTTGCCTATCAGTAAATATAATGTATACACACAGAATGATAAGGTGTAATTGGTGTGTGAAAGCTTTGCTTTTCTCTGAGGTATGAGCCGCAGCCTAGTTAATTTCCATGATGTAATCTGCCCTTCCAGGATATAATTACCTGATTTACTTGATTGCCTTGTGGGATTTTTTTTTTCCTTTCTATATTCACCTCCGCTCCCAAATTGACTTAAAATTGTTTATACCGTGGCAGTCTGATAATTTCATCAAGCCTTTGCCTACTAATATGCTTGAAGTTATTTATTCACTCAGAGGAGGATGGCAAAACAAGAACCTGATTATTTCCCTTCTATTCCAGAGTCTTATTTCTAGCATGGCCATAATAAAAGCTGTGGTCCGGAGAGTTTGGCCTGCACAGTATAGAAAGAAGTGTCCTCTTAGGGCCTTGTCCTATCACGTTTTTCTGTTTACTGTGTATGCCAGGATAGCTTCTGACCGATTAGTTTCCGGACCCTCTGGCGATGAATGCCACTGCATGGCATCCATCACTTGCATCTGTTATATGTATACCTTGTGTCATGCGGAAGTCATTATAACCTGAGGATGACGGATACCCGTGACAGATGTGTAACAGGATGCAAAGGGATGCCATTATTGTCTATGGGTGATGGGTGCCATTGCGGCATCCATCACAGCCTATATTTAGTATATATGTTGGATGCTTTCCCTAGAATATATTTTTGAAATTAAAAGGTTTGACTTGAGCATGGCCTCACATCTGTCTTTTTGGTGCTTGCCGCACCGCATCTGCCAAGCATCTTGGTGTTAACAGTTGTCCCTCAAATTCCATTCACATATGAACGCTCAAATGTTATGCAGTAAATTCACACACCCTTCTGTTTGGCCAACTGAAACATGGTCCCAATATCCTTTTGGGCACTGTTTTTCGACCCCTGACCATGAGAGTCGGAACCACACTTTTGGAAGATATTGGGAGTCATTTATTATGATGTCCTATGCCAGAAACTGGTGTGAAAGTCACATTTAGGGACTTTTTGAGCGACCAGGCACCTAAATTTAGGCACCCTCTGCAAATTCACACCGATCTGACCCCCATTGTGTCTTCAATAAGTGATATCTGTGAATGGCCCCTTAAAATGGCAAAGGTTGGGGTCCTCTGCTGTAGGATATAATCACTCCATCACGGAGAAACCTGCTGTTCTTGTTGTGGATCTCCTTTAATTATGGGAAGTTATTTATTGAAAAACCCTCTCTGCCATTGCTAGTAGCGGTAGGCTATTTTCTTAGGTGATATATTCATTTTTCATAATGTTTTTCTTGCAGACATCTCTGGAAAAATAGTTATATCTAGAGTCTCTAAGCTGTTGTTACATTTTCAAAGCCTTTTAGTGTGGACTTTTATCTGCTTTTTATATTTAATTTTTTAATGCGTCTATTTTCAAAAATTTGAATTCTCTTTGGAGACTAAACTTGCAAATTCCTGCTTTACTCTTCTGAATGTGTTTCCAGCAGATGAAATGACACAAAATCAGGCTTTTTAATAGAAATTTACAAATGCATATTTTGAAAACAACTTAAAAAAGCCCTACAGGATGGCAAGTACTCATTAGCATGTGCTATAATGCAAGCTCAAATGGAGTCTAGTGAAAGCAAGTTCAAAGCCATGTTGGGCTAAAGGCTTCCAGCAGGCATGTTTCCAACTGCGGGAGATCTGGCACAGAGAGATGAGGAATAATGTTTGTTTCCCTGCTTCCTTTTAGCACCTTTCTTTTCTACATCAGACAGCTGTGAACGCATACAATTAAGGAAGACATAACAGACCATATCAGCTACCCCTTTAATTAGTTTGGACTAAAGTGATGTTTTTATTCACATACTGCTTTATATGCAATGGTTACTAGTCTTGTGGCGTAATATCTAGTATAAGGATGTTTTGTAAGCTGAAAGGGCCATACTCCTCTCATAAACTCATATAACTGTATACCCCGTTGTCTCTCTGTTCTTTACACCAGTGACAGTGGCATCGTATCTCATTGTCTCTTCATTCAAGTAAGGGTGCCGGTTCACGGTGCGCTTAGGCTGCAGGATGTACATGGGAATTACCACTAATTGCCGGGATGCACTGGTACCTGCTACTGTTTCAAATAGCATGTCCATGTGCGGTCTGGCAATCTACATGTGGATCCCATGGCTGAACTGCACCATGTACATTGTACACTCTTCATTGTAGGACCATTATAAGATTTAGTTAAAACAAGTCAGTGCTCATTTAAAGGGCTTTCACACTAACTGATGGGGCTGCCGATTGTTACTATGATCGCATTTTGTTGGCAGCACATGACCACTCCATGTTGGCACCTATATCTCCATACAGCGCGTGTGTATGTATGTGTGTGTGTGTGTGTATATATATATATATATATATATATAATCAATGAAAAATGGCGGCACAGGACAATAAGCAAATCTGGGTGCACGTTCCTGAGGGAATAGGTTTGTTACCCCAATTATAGTCCAGAAAAATGAACAGCACTCCAATGTGTAGTGTAAAAATAAGAACTCCTTTAATCCCTCCTTTAGGCACCGCATGGGTGATTAAAGGAGTTCTTATTTATTCACTACACATTGGAGTGCTGTTCATTTTTCTGGACTCTAAATATGTATATATATATATAGATATATATATATATATTTTATAATATTTAGTTCTTGGGAACTAATGGCTAAATGGATATTTCTTTCTTAATTGTGCCACGTCCATGTACTAATCATATAATTTGTAATCTAAAACCTTATACATCATATATATGTCTACTTTTTGCTGTGGTATAGCAACACTCAAGCTCACATCTATCAGCCATATCTTGAAAATACTTGCCTGAGAGGACGGTCTGCAGTGCTCATCGTTGCACTCATCATAATGGTCTACTGCTGTGTTCCAAGGCATTTACATGTCATTGAGATTCAGTGTGGGCAGCTCCAAACAGTTTGAATTTTTATAGAGCAGAAAGGTAGTTTTGATATCAATTCAGAGATGGAATCCGTAAGGTGACCTCTGAAATGAGACTGGCAAATCTCCCGGTGTCTCATAAAGTTCTGTGGGGAGGCAGACACATGCACTGTAAGATGAAAATAATTGCTGGATCTTAGCAAGTGGAAATCTTTTCATATCAATCCATCATTTATCAAAACGACAACTGTTCCTTCAGTTCGTTGGCATTAATCCTGCGGAAGAGCTGTAAAGCCGAATAAAACTTTGACTTTAAAATATCTTAAGGTGAAAGTCTTCTTGGTGAACAAACGTAGGTTAGCATGACTTTTCTTGACTGAGGTGCTTATATTTTTCAGGAGCCTAGTTAAAATTGGTTCTCTCGATTCATGCAAAATGACAGACATTGTATGTGTCAGGTGTCCTGAGATTAACACTGTGTTCTGCTAGTCATTGCTCTCTTTCATATTATCAGTTTTTTTTTTCATGTATTTTGTATTATGAGACGTAGGACAGATTTTACTGTAAAGAATGTAACTTTTTATGATGTTGTTCTGTCTGTAATATACAAGGTAGGTCCAGAGAGGGTAACATACCCACTATGGATTGTGAAAGACCAACGAGAACATTGGGGACTACGAGAATTTAATGAGGTTTTCCCACGACAAGCAACTATCGCTAAAGGCTGTATTACACTGGCCAGTGGTCAGCCACTTCATTGTTAACAAGCATTCACAGGAACGCTCGTTAGAGATGATCTGGCAGTGTAAGGGTGCCTTCACACGTGGCAGATTTTGTGACTGAAAATCAGTTAATTCATTCATTTGAATGGGGCAGCAAGAGCATGGATTTCTGCAAGCTCCTTTGAGGTAAATGGAACTGATTTTCTGTTGCGGAATTATAGGCCAAAAAATTTGCCGCGTGTAAAGGTACCTTAATACTGCCGCCAATTACCCGATGAACGAGCAAACTTCATCGGACAGTTGGACTCTTTCAACCGATTTAAAAATCGTTTTCCGGAGGCACATCATGCTGTGTAATGACAATCTGCTGCCAGCAAACAGTGATTCAGTATGGGGATACGCGATGGCATTGGCTATTGCTTCTCCCCATACTGAGGAGGAGATCGCTGCATGTAATAGCAGCAGTCTTCTCCGCTAGCGAGCATGCGATTGTTGAGAAGGAACTCTTCCCTCTGGAGAATCGTCTGCAGTATGGTTTAATCTAATACAGCCTTAATTCACAGGATAGGAGATTAGTATCTGATTGGTGGGGTGTAGACCCTTGGGCCCTAATTGATCACACGAATGAGGGCTTCTTGTTCCTCCATTTTTTTTATTGGAGCATTGGTCACACTCGGCGTTATGGGAATGCCAGACATAGCTGAGCACCTGAGTTCTGCGTTATCTCCAGCAGTCCCATGCAGTTGAATGAAGCAGTAACACACATGCATGACTGCTGCTCAATTTAAGCAGGAGATCACAGGGCCCTGTTCTTGTGTAAAATACTGTACATCAGTCAGCAGATTAAACTAGCTGGCCAGTTGCATGTGCGCTTGGCAGCTGAAGGCATCTATGTTGGTCCCATGTTCATATGTGCCCGCATTGCATATATTAAAACTTCAAAAATAAAACAGATTTTTTTTTCCACACTTTTTTTTTTTTATCACTATAAAAACTATACATACAAGGTATCGCCAGATTCGTACTGACCTGTAGAATAAAAGTAACAGTCAGTTTTATCGGGGATGGCAGTTGCAAAGAGAGCGGAGCTTCTAGGTGTAACTCCACCGTTGTTCCTAGAGGCTCATTTTCAGATATTAAAGCATAATTTTTTCAGCAATGTGGGCACATATGAACATGTGACCAACAGCCTTCAGCTGCTAAGTGCACATGTAACGGGTCAGCAAGTTTCATAGGTACAAATCTGTTGACAGATGCCCATTAACAGCAGATAATTGGTCTTTGTTCATTGGAAAAGCACCAATTACCCCTGCATACAGTGGCTTAATGTGGGTTGCCAGCACCCGGGGAAAGCCGTGTATTGCACCCCCCCCCCGGACACGCCCCTTTTTACACATAATGTAGTAGATGTCACCTGCAGTCCTATGTAACACCACAGATAACTCAGTTTACCATCTAATGTAAGTTTTCTTTGTTACACATTGTCTTGTAATACGTATTCAAATGCTAACAGTTTTCTGTGTGTAATGCTCACCTCACAATATGTCTGGGTTCTACATTTGACATATATTTCGGGACAGGCTCCCATTATATTCACCAAAATGCACATAGACTTAATTAATCAAGTCGATTTAAAAAAAAAAAAAAAAAAGGGGGGGGGCCTGAAAGGGGACTGTCCCCAATAGAGCTCACAATTCAGGATTTTCCTAAGTTATGACGTAAAGTCATGATTTTATGAAAGACACGGAGGCGAGTATTTGCTTAACTCTTTCTTTACTGAGACATAGCAGCAAAGATAACTGAAGAAAAAAATGACATCAGTGTAACCATGGTAATAACTCCACCCCCATAGCCCCTATATAAGGCGCATCACCCCATGGACACTTCCTCTTTCTTTGTGGACTTCAACTGACGAGAACCTGGAACCTCGAACAGTCAACAAACAGCCCGAACCTTGGCTGCGAACGAGAACACCGGAAAGCCGTAAGGTGAACACTTGGAAACAGCAGACAGAGGGTGATCAACCTGAAGAGAAAATAAAAGATCATGGTAATATGGATACTAACAAACCGAGTATGGGAACCACACCCGGACTCATTCCCTGCGGACACAATAAGAAATTAAACAAAACATATAAGTAAACTTCCGAAAGGTCCGAGACCCCCAGACCAGATGGGTGGGTACAAAACAAAGGGAGGGAAATACTCGCCTCCGTGTCTTTCATAAAATCATGACTTTACGTCATAACTTAGGAAAATCCTGAATTTTATTTCAAGACACGGAGGCTCATATTTGCTAGTTTAAAGCTGAGCAATCACGGAGGAAAAAGCGTGAGGAACAGGTCTAAAATAGAATTCCCGAAAGGTAGAGACTCGGGACCAATCCGCCAAACGTAATACATCCTCTAAACGGGCACCAGCTACGGACATAGAGGTAGCCGCTGCCCCACGCACAGAATGTGCGGTAAAGATGGACGTGTCGATACCCGATAGGGACAGGATCCATTTAACCCAACGGGACAGTGTGACGCTTGAAACCGGCGCAAAGGGGCGGCGGAAGGAGATGAAAAGCTGGGGATCATTCCCAGAGCGAGAAGCCAGAGTGCGAGCCTCATACTCCCTGAGACAAGCCACCGGACACAACTGCAGAGACGAAGGGAAAGACGGATAAGCAACGGATTTAATGCCCGTCTTCGTGCGCCGAGAAATATTAAACAAAACTCCCTCCGGCGTAAAATAGCGAGCATCGACATCCAGAGCCCGGACGTCAGAGACACGCTTACACGAAATCAAACACAAAAGGGTCACTAATTTGGCCGAGAGCTGCCGGAGAGACAACAAGGAGTTGGAAGGCCAACCCTCTAGAAACCTAAGAACTGACGCCACGTCCCAAGTGGAAGAAAAACGAGGTCGTGGAGGCCGCGCTAAACGACAGCCTCGCAACAACCTGCACACTAACGCATGTTGGCCTGCGGGAACACCATCAAACCCCGAATGCCCGGAAGAAATGGCAGACCGGTACACATTGAGAGTACGGTAAGCTCTCCCTGCCTCAAACAGAGATGTGAGGAACTGAAGAACGTCCGTCACAGGGGCCAGTACGGGATCCAAGTCCCGAGAATCGCACCAACGACTCCAGACGTCCCAAGCGGCGTGATAGGCTCGTCTAGTGCCTGGGGCCCATGCCGACTCCAACAGACGTCTAGTCGCCGCCGAAAAGCTGGAGGAGTCCCAGGAACCCCTGAAATGCGACAGGCGAGAAGATGAAGCGAGCCGTCGAGGAGTAGAGGGTGAGGACGGCCGTAAGGGTCGAGCAGGAGGAGAGGGAAAGATGGCAAGAGCCGAGGTTCCTCCGACAGAAGGTAAAGTAGCTGGGGAAACCAAGACTGTGTTCTCCAGTAAGGAACTATCAGAACCATCTGGGCCTGTTGGCGACACACCTGAGCAAGCACTCGAGGGATGAGTGCGAAAGGAGGGAAAGCGTAAAGCAGAGACCCGCCCCAGGGCTGAAGGAAAGCATCCACTGCCTCGGCCTCTGGGTCTGGACGCCAGCTGAAAAACCTGGGGAGTTGTGCGTTCAAACGCGTCGCGAACAAATCGATGGAGAAAGGGCCCCAGAGAGATACAATATCCTGGAAAACCCCCGAATCCAACTTCCAGTCGCTGGAATCTGAAAGACAACGAGAACTCCAGTCGGCCAACGTGTTGTGTAACCCAGGAAGGTATTCGGCCACCACTGACAGCCCCCTGGACAGGCAGAACTCCCAAAAATCCTTGGCCAGAGATGACAGGACCCTGGATCGCGTTCCTCCCAGGCAGTTCACATAACGGACAGCCGAGACATTGTCCATCCGTAAACGGACACACGCCCGAGCCGACCCGTGAGCAAAGCTGCGGATCGCAAAAGATCCCGCTAAGAGCTCGAGAGCGTTGATATGCAAGTGTGATTCGTCCGGGGACCACGCTCCTCCCGTGGACACCCCTTGACAATGGGCCCCCCAACCCATGAGGCTGGCATCCGACTCGATGACAAGGTCGGGACTGGGGCCGAAAATGGCTCGGCCATTCCACACAGATAAATTGTGGATCCACCACACCAGTTCGTGCCTGGTCTCCGTGTCTAAGATCAGAGTGTCCGAAAATGAAGCCCCCGCCCTGAGGTGAGCAATTTTGAGCCTCTGAAGGGCTCGATAATGTAAGGGGGCTGGGAAAATCGCCTGAATGGAAGAGGTTAGAAGGCCAATCAAGCGAGCCAGTTGACGGAGGGACACCTGAGGAAGGGCGAGAGAATGGCGGATCTCTTTGCGGATCGCCTTGACCTTGGACGCGGGTAGACTGAGCGTTTGACTCCCCGAATCTATGGTAAACCCTAGGAACTCTATGGAAGTGGTTGGCAAAAGGCAGGACTTTTCCAGGTTGAGAATGAACCCCAAGCCCTGAAGAAGGTCTTGGGTCAACTTCAGATGACCAAGTAAAAGGGGCGGATCCTGAGCCATAATCAGGATGTCGTCCAAATAAATGATCAGACGAATTCCTCTCCCTCTGAGCCAGGCCACTGCCGGTTTCATGAGTTTCGTAAAACACCATGGGGCCGACGACAGACCAAATGGGAGGCAGGTAAAACGCCAGATGCGGTCCCTCCAAAGGAACTGGAGAAGACTCCGGGACACCGGGGCCACAGGAACTGTGAGATACGCATCTTTTAGATCTAATTTGACGAACCAGTCCCCTGGTTGAAGCATATCTCTTAACAGATGGATCCCTTCCATTTTGAAATGTCTGTAACGAACGAAGACATTTAAGTTCTTTAGATTTATGACTGGCCGGAATTGTCCGCCTTTCTTCTGCACTAGGAAAATACTGCTCAGTATTCCCGTATGAGGTTCGGGGGATACCTCTATCGCCTCCTTCCGGAGGAGGGAGAAAAGTTCTGCATCTAAGAGCGTCTGTATCTGGTTCGAACAAGAAACCCTCGGGATAGGAGGAAGGTTTCTTGGGGCGGCTACCAACTCGATGGTGAATCCCTGAACTGTGGAGAGGACCCACTGGTCTGAGGTGATCCTTGACCACGCACGGAAAAAGAAACGGAGTCTTCCCCCAACCTGTAGCGAAATCGGATAAGACACACAGAGATGGCTTACCATATGGGCGTCTGGAACCTGGAGCGCCTCGGAATCCTCTGGACCGGAAAGAGCCACCGCGAGACGGGAAGAACGTTGGCTGGTACTTGGGATCCTGAAGGGACTGGCGGTAATTAAAGGAGCCTCTGCCCGTGCCTCTGGGCTGGAAATTGGAACGGCCGGACAGGCGGCCCCTGAGACTGCCGGCCCTGGATGAAAAACGAGACTGGAAAACGCGGCGCATCGAACTCTGCGCCTTATCCAGGGCGTAAAGGCCCCCACGTATTTTCCCAATTCTTTAATAAAAGGATCTCCGAAAAGGAGGCCCTGTGCCTCCTTACCGGACTCAGAGAGGGACAGATTTGCTAACTTGGGCTCTATCTTCATCAAGATAGCCTTTCTTCTCTCAATGGCAATGGAGGTGTTTACATTGCCAACTAAACATATAGCCCTTTGGGCCCAGCCGCTAAGATCCTCTGGGTCGACCTGCGTGCCCGCTACTCTAGCGGTCTCGGCTAAATCGAGGATTTTTGCCAGTGGGCCGGTCATATCGAGCAATTTGTCCTGGCAAGCTTTGAGCGCAGAATCAAGCCCCTTGCGTGGGTTGAAACCGGTTTTCGCCAGAAATTGGACCACTTTTGGGTCCACAGTAGGGGTCTCACATATCTTGTTCGGAATTAGGGGACGGGGACATTCCGCGCGCAGCTTACTGCGAGCCTCCTTGGAAAGAGGCGTGCGGATCCTAGCCTCAAGATACTGGGTCACATGGGTGGCAGGAAGCCACTCAGAGGACCGCGGATGGTGTAGCTGGTCGGGATTAAACAGAGGATCCCCCATGGGGTCTATAACTGTGTCTTTGGCGACTTCCAGCGGCTCAGTAATAACACCCGTAGTCAGAGACGGGTCTTCTAAGGCAGTATCCACTGCAATATCCGCTAACTCATCCCCTGAGTGAGTGGACCAATTCTCACCTGCCTCCTCAACAGACTCTGCGTCTGAATCTGATACCGGATCCGGGAGTGCCCGGGCGGTCTTCCAAGATCGCACCCTTTCTGCCGGGCGCGGGTTAGCTCTTTTGCGTGACTTATTCACGCAGTCAGTGGATGGGCCAGAGCCATCATTCAAGAGTGTTCTGGAGGCAGGAGGGGGCATAACAGAAACAGGCTGTGCCATAAGGGCCTGTGATATGGACTGTGTCAGCGAAGCTGACATGGTCCCCATTGCCGCAACAATTGCATCAGATATAGATTGTTGTAAATTAGTAGTCTGCACTACAGGAGCAGGCGTCTCATTAACTCTGAAAGGAGTGGTGGGAGCTATCTGACCTGTGTGTTTGTCTTGGGCAGAAGCGACAGGGGAAGCTGGCACAGAGGACATGATGGATGAGATACTGCAGGAGTTAGTCACCCCAACAGAGTCAATAGGGAAGCGCAGAGGGAGAAATACCGGACTGAATGTGATGAACAACCGACCGTGCGGTGCTGAAGATGCAGCCGATAGTACTGGCAGCCGGAAACACACTAAGAAAAACCCGGGAATCGTAGGGGGAGTAGAAAACCCTAAGACTCCACCTCCTACCAGTGAGGGCCAATGAGCGGACGCCAAAGGAATGACGTCCGAAATCCCGCGAGATCTCGGTGATCAGAATCCACCAAAGTAAAGATGGCGCCCGAGAATCTCGCACCTCGCGAGACTACGAGCGCGCGCAGCCTGGAAGAAGCGGCGAAAAAGGTAAGGCCCTGAGGAGAGTGGGGGGGAAGAAAATGGCCGAATGCCGTATAATATAAGGGGAAAATCGAAGCGCCGGGCACCCGAACCGGAGGCTAAGCGGCACAACAAGGCCGGACGAAGACAAGCAATAACCAAAAGCACCACAAGCGGGCCCTAATAGGGGATGAACAAATAAAATGAGAGAGGGGAAAAAAGGAGTCCCACAGAGATGAGAGAGACAGAGGGCAGACAAATAAGCCCTAATCAACTAACGGACGCCAAGGATGACGTCCGCAAATTGAGAACCCTATATATATAAGGGTTAACAATAGGACACAAGGCAATGAAAACTATACAGATTAAAATATATAACCATGTACTTATCTGAGAAGCAGCAAAGAAAGAGGAAGTGTCCATGGGGTGATGCGCCTTATATAGGGGCTATGGGGGTGGAGTTATTACCATGGTTACACTGATGTCATTTTTTTCTTCAGTTATCTTTGCTGCTATGTCTCAGTAAAGAAAGAGTTAAGCAAATATGAGCCTCCGTGTCTTGAAATAAAATCTAAGTTCCCTATCAGTATGTCTTGTGTGTGGGAGGAAAGTGGAAAACCGGGAGGAAACCTACGCAAACACTGGTAGAACATACATGTCCTTGGTCATACTTAAACCTAGGACCCCTATCTCAACAATGGTGCTCTATGGGTGAGTTCTAGGTTATAGTGTTAACATTAGCTAAGTCTTTGTTCACATCTGCATTCAACATTCCATTTTTCTGTTCCATCCAAGTGACTGGAAAATAGTATGCAAGCAAAAAAAAAGCATCCAACGGCCTTCCATCATGGTGTCTTTTATTGTACTTGATGCTTTTTTTTTTTTTTTGTACAAATACTTTATTTGATTCAGAAAATGAAGAGCCCCTATAGCAAGGGCAGCAATACACAGATATTGTCACAAAATACCATTGGATGATATTAACAGTGGAAAACCATAATTAAAACAATGTAACTTTCCATCAGTCATTACAATAAGCGCCATCTTCCTGTCACATTGGGAAAGCATTTAAAAGAACGCTTAAACAATTTACCTGACTTCACAGCAGTGGTAACATCACAGAACATAACCATCCCCAAATTCCTTTACACCCCTACAGCAAACTTCCATCAAGGTTTTCTGTGGCATAGCACTTTGTGAACTGGTAAATCCTCATCAACTGTTTTCTCTCTGTCTCGGACCAGTGTACAACTATGAACTGTTTCCCTTTTCTTGAAATTTCTTGAAATGTGACTTGTTATGCCATTGGACCATGATCCTTTAACCAAGAAACCTCTGCAACTTGTGCTATTAATTCTGAGATACATGGGGCTTGAGAGTCCAACAGTGGAGAAAAATACTTCTCAGAGCAACCAGAAGCACCATGCGTAACAATAGGGGAACTCTTCAAGACTGAGCAGCCTCCGAGTAATCTGCCTTGAAATAATAAAAGGACTGGCTAAAGCAGGGTAAATATCCAGAGGAATGAAACATATTGTGTTACCTTGTTCTAATATTTGAGGACACTGCCAAACCCCATGCCAAAGATCAGTAATTTCATTTTGGTCACAATGTGAGCCTATCTGGGAAGATCATTGATTCCAGGAAACTGAAACAGTATACAGACCTAATGCATCTCCTTCCAGCGTTTACTTATTATACTTTTCCTAACCTTCCCCATTCTCCAGTATTTTTGGTGGAATCTACGACAGAACCCCTAACACAGATATGAATGAAGCCTTTAGGCTAGGTTCACATATGCGGCACCTTTTCTGTTCAAATATAGGAACAAAAAGACGTAAAAAACCCCCAAAAGGAAGCACTTAATCGAGGATATGCTAGACCCCAATGCCACCCTACAAATCCCATTGGCTATCATGTGGTCCATCGGGTTTACTTTATGGTTTCTGTCATTCTTTTGAACCAAGCACCGCTGCATACATCATAAATGTTGTCATTCTTTTGGCCAGAATATCTGACGGAGGCGCTTAACAGAACCTTGGCGTGCTTTCACATTCAGCAAATTCTGTTGCAGAGGTTTCTGCACCTGAAAATTTGTTCCATTTATCACAATAGGGCTTACAGAAAACCTTGTGCTTGCTGCCAAAATAACCCCTTTCAGATGAATTGGACAGATTTTCGGCCCGTTTCTTGAAGGCAGCATTCGTTGCTATTTATATTGCACTCCTAAAAGAAAGCTCAGAATGTGTGCCCATAAGTTGCCTAGATTCCTCCTTGTTGGCACCGCCACATTGTTCCCAGATTGCATAAATGGCTCAGGCTTGAACTATCAGTAAAAGCTGCATGTGCTCTCTTGCTTTTTATGTCTTTATTCTTGAGAGGTTATATGTCAGAGCTCTGCTGATTGGGTTAGAAAGGGGTCACCTATCATGAAATCAGCCTGCCATAGACATGAGCATCTAAAGTGCTTCAGCCATTGACCTTGGTCCACCTCAATATTTCCACTAAGAGGTACTGACAGTTCACGCACGGTACAGCCAACTGCGCTGCCTAATAAGGTTGTATCATTTTGATATAACAGCCGCGCTCTGTTGTACTATTAAAGGTTTAAAATATTAATGCTTATTAATGGTGTCATTCAGCCACTTTATGTGATTAGTTTTAAGCCTCTCTTGGGCCAAAAAGAAGGGGAATTTTTAATGAAATGTTCCCTGCACATCTGACCTGCTGTATTACTGCTTGAATGCCATTTTTATGAGGCAGGTTTATAGCGTTCATTACTTTGCTCTTTGAGCCACTTCATGGCTGCTGTAATTTTTAAAGAAGAGATAAAAATAAGTCAGTTCGTTCCTTGCAGTCAAGACACTCTGAGTTCTGGCATTGACCTTTAAGCTGTCATGCATGGATTAATCACATTTCTCGTGGAGATTGTCTTAGGCTTAATACAAGCTGCACAGTGATTAGCTGACTCGCCTTGCCCGCCTTGTGTAAGGAGGCTTGTCAGTGCCGACAGAAACCATGTTCTCTTCTGCCTCCTCCTTTCTGCCCTTTGACACCCTGTTATCTGCTGACTGTGATGTGATTTGTGAAAACAAATCACCCACAAAGCCACATATGGTATATGTATTTTCATTGACTCCAGTAAGAGCTCTGGGTGTTGGGTATCTTAGATTGTGTTCACACATTCTTTGTTCCCACAATGCAGAGGCTTGTAAATGAAAGAAATCGCCAGCCATTTTTACACGTGCTCAGCAGAACATGTACAGATGCATTAATAATTTGTATAGTTAAAACTTCTAGTATGAAATTGAGAGTTGTCCTACCAGTAACTTGTGACAAATCATCTTTGACTATGCATTAAGCAGGTTCACACATAGAGGGAGATATACCGAAACTGGTGTAAAAGAAAGCAGGCTTAATTGTCCATAGCAGCCAATCATATTCCACCTTTCATTTTCCAAAGGAACTTTGAAAAATGAAAGGTGGAATCTGATTGGTGGGTGTAGCCAACTAATCCCCCCCTCATATTGTACTTGGTGCAGAATTGACACCGAAATCCACAGCAAAATGCAGTGCAATGTAAGCTATTTGATCATTTTTGGTGGAATCAACACTGAACTTTTTGCTTTACTACCATGTTCTTGCCTCTGTACAGTGACCACTTACCCTGCCTACCAGAGCACATCACTACAATACATATATAGTAAATATGAGCCACTGTCTTTCAGCCATAGGCCTCATGCACACGGCCGTTGTTTTGGTCCGCATCCGAGCTGTAGTTTTGACGGCTCAGGTGCGGACCCATTCACTTCAATGGAGCCGTAAAAGATGTGGACAGCACTCCGTGTTCTGTCCACATCTGTTGCTCCGTTCTGTGGTCCGCAAAAAAAAACAAAAAACCTGTCCTATTCTTGTCCGCACTTTGCGGACAAGAATAGGCAGTTATATTAAAGACTGTCCGTGCCGTATCGCAAATTGTGGAACACACACGGACGCCATCCGTGGTTTGCGGACCGCAAAACACACAACTGTCGTGTGCATGAGGCCATAACCTGTGAATGCATCCTGTGGTTGTAAGGTTATATAACATGACACTGAGCAAAAGCCGGTTCTCTATAACACGCCTCCTATAGCCATTCTTTTTGGCACTTCTGAATTTTAGACACCAGTTTAGGCTCTGTTCAGACTTGTGTTAGTTGTTTTGTGCCAGGCTTCAGTTGCTGGACTTCTATGTCATAGTACATTATTTATACCGGCTTATACTGCTGAGGCTGTATTCCTTATATGTATTGTCTATCTGCAAGCACAAAGTTCATCAGGTCGAACGCAGAATGTTCAGCATCCTCTTAGGCCTGAAGACTTTTGACATTTAATGATTTGGTGATCAAAGAAAACAAGTAAAGTGGAAAAATAAGGAAATGCCAGTGGGTACCCCCTAGCTATTGCGTGTTCTCTTTAAATGCTATTAACCAGGGAAATTATTCTTAACTGACATTTTCATGCAATTTAATTCTACTGTATATTTTTGCTTGCAAACCAGTTTTTTTGTCATGACCACACATTTCTCCTTCTATCTATGGTCTTGTGGCGCTGGTGATAGGGGTTGCAGTGGTTGGACCCCCATAGATCTGGAATTTATCACCTATCCAGTGCAGCGCATTGATTTAGTGGTTAGCCCTGTTTCCTTAGGGCTCATGCACTCGAACGTATTTTCTTTCTGTGTCCGTTCAGGTTTTTTTGCGGACCGTATGCGGATCCATTCACTTCAATGGGTCCACACAAAAAAAAAAACAGAAGTTACTCTATGTGCATTCTGTTTCCGTATCTCCATATTTCCGTTCCGCCAAAAATAGAACATGTCCTATTATTGTCCGCATTAGGGTACTTTCACACTAGCGTTAGAGGAATTCGGCAGACAGTTCCATTGCAGGAACTGCCTGCCGGATCCGGAAATCTGTGTGCAAACGGATACCATTTGTTTCCGGATCCGGATGTGGATCAGTCTAAAAAATGCATTGAAATACCGGATCCGTCTCTCCGGTGTCATCTAGAAAAACGGATGCAGTATTTATTTTTTCCAGAACACTTGGTACCGGATCCGGCATTAATACATTTCAATGGTAAAACCGGATCCGGCATTCCGGCAAGCGTTCCAGAATTCTGCAGTATTTTCTCCTGCCAAATACCGTAAAAGTGACTGAACTGAAGACATCCTGATGCATACTGTGGAATGTTTTCTATTCAGAATGCATTAGGACAAAACTGAAGCTTTTTTATAGGTATTGAGCCCCTAGGACGGAACTCAATAATGGAAAACTTTAATGCTAGTGTGAAAGTACCCTTACGGACATGGATAGTACTGTTCTATCAAGGGTCAGCTGTTCCGTTCCGCAAAATACGGAATGTGTACGGATTTCATCCGTATCTTTTGCGGACCGCAAAATACATACGGTCGTGTGCATGAGCCCTTACGCTTATATTAGAAGGACAGATAATCCTGAAGATCATTCCTAACAAGCGTTCGTAGTAAAGCTCATTAGCGATGATCTGGCAGTTGAACACTGCCGCCGATTACCTGATGAACGAGCAAAGGCTAGTTCATAGGGCAATCAGAATCTTTCAGCAGGTATAAAAATAGTTTGCCTGCAGCAGAACATGGTGTCTAATTACGGTCTGCTGCTGGCGAATAATGATTCTGTATGGGGACAATTGATGACATTAGCAATCTATTGAGGAGGAGATCACTGCATGTAACAGCAGTGGTCTCCTCCACTGACGAACAGGTGATTGTCAGGAAAGAACACTTCCCTTCTGCAGATGTAATATAAGACTTACAGTACTGGGGCCCTGGCTTCAAATTTGACCAAGGACAACATCTGCATGGTTTGTATGTTCTCCCCATGTTTGCTTGAGCTTCCTATGCATATTTCCTGCCACACTTCAAAGACATACTCATAGGTAAATTTGGAATTTAGGTTGTGAGCTCAATGAGGGGAGGTACCGAGTGATGTCTGTGTCAAGTACTGCCTTAGTTTAATGCATGGTTGCCCATGTAGTTCATCCTCTGTTCTTTCCTCCATCTTGTAGTAGTGTTTCATGGGATTATTGTTTTGCCAGTGATATACCATTAGGATTTCTGAGAGTCCAAACATGGTGCTAATTCTGCTTGTCGCATATATTTTGACAAATGCTTATTCATTGTTTCTGCCAAATTATCGCTAGCCTTATGCACAGCCTCATGGGGGGCAGGGGGTGTTATTGGGGGGCTTCTGTGTATGTGCTGTCTTCAGGCACATGGCTTGAACTCTGCTGACTACAGTGGACCTCGTCACTCCACACCACTCTTTTATCTGGGCAATATATTTACCTTCAGGCCTTCCTCCGCTTCTTAACATTAAGGTCTGTGTCCGGCAGTAGTGCTTCCCTTTACTGACAGAAGGTTACGAAAACATGACCCTTATGTCTATCCATTCTGGGATTTTGCTAAGACAAGGAAGTTAAACAAAGACATGCAGAAGAGGGCACAGGGTGTACATTAATGTGGTTATCAGTATTACAGCCATGCAGGTCTATTACAGTTGTAGGCAGTCTGAGTCCTCTAATCTCGTTAATCCTACATTCCCAGCTAAGCACCTAAGTGCATCTGTATGTTTTCCATGGGCAGTAGAGTACAAGTTGCCAGCGATGTCATACTGCTTATATAACCCTTCATTCCCAGATCCATTTTTTTAGCTAATATATTGCTGCTGTTATATTACTAAGTGTTCAACCTTCAAAATTGAATGTTTAAAAAGCTCCATTTGATTGTTCCCTTTTGGTGCAGTAGTTGGTTTGTGTGCCTTCCTGCTTTATTTATTAGGGTTATGGCCGGGTTAATTTGGAGCTGTCATGATTAAGTATTCACACTGCTACAGCTGTTTTAAGCAGTAAATATTCAATTGATTTAATTGATCTAAATTTGAATTTAATTACACATTACTACCTTTGATAAAACATCCAGACTGTAAACAGAAGCAACTGCTTGACTTAATACATGCATCGATTGAAAATTATATTTTAAAGTAGTTAGCTTTGGTTTAGAACATATGCTGAAAATATCATAATGAACCCTCAGGTGATTGGGGGCCATGGTAAACACATGGAGATTTCAGGCAAGTACAGGTGAGACATGGCAATTAGCGGTTATCCGCCTTTGGTTACCGTGGCTTATCCGCAAAATTTATGGGCACCCGTAAAGCAGCAACTTGACAAAAAAGATATCAATAAATGGTTTTTCAGAAGCAAAGAATTTTTGGCTTTTTTTTTTGCAGTAAGGTGTCATTAAAAATGAAATACAAACTATTGTCCTACTGTAGCAGTAATTACAAGAGAGAAAAGTTTACAGTGAGAGAGCAAAAGTAATCTAAGTTCATGACCTCTGCCCAGGGAAGGATTGATCTGGAAGGTAATCCTCATTAGCATAGTTGGTAGAGGACTGGAACGACCGACAAAATGACAGCTGTATTGTTTTCTTGATAGGCCTAGATAAATCTGCCCATGCAAAAGCAGTATATTGATTAGTACAATGTGAAAACCCTGACTAGCCACACTATTGCAATAGCATAGGGGGAGGTGTGATGTTCTAATTGAGTTACCACCCCTCACACATTAAGGGCTCATGCACATGACTGTTGGATGTTTTGTGTTCTGCAAATTGTGAATTCGCAAAACACGGATACCGGCCGTGTGCATTCTACTTTTCACGGAATGGCCGGCCCTTAATAGAACAGTCCTATGCTTGTCCGTTATGCGGACAATAACAGGACATGTTCTCTATATATTTTTTTGCGGAACAGCAGTGCGGACATATGGACACATGATGCACACAGAGTCATTTCCGTTTCTTTCGGGGCCCATTGAAGTGAATGGTTCCACATCTAATCCTGTCAGCCATATCCCAAGTTCTCCAGGTACTCAGTCCAGCGAGCATGTTTGTTTCGATGGGGGCAGGTGAGCAGACTGCTGCCATAGACCTCTGTTATCGACATATCTAAGTGCTTGACCCTTCTTATCCCTTCATGTGCTGTTCTTACTCCTTCGTTACTTCTCATAATATTTCACACTTCTTTTCTTGTAGGTAGGTGCCTTGTACAGTTTGCAGTACCCAGCAACTGTCATGGACTTGTGAGCAATTTGTCTTCTGTATTCTTAAAATTTACATCTACCTATTGATACACCTGTCACCACGGCTGATCAGCTGTTTGAAGAGGCTGCTGTGTTCCAGTGAGTGCTGCGGCACTGCTCCATTCATTGTAGAGCAGCTGTTCTTGGTATTGCAGCCAAAACCCATTCACTTGAATGGGACTGAGCTGCGCCTAGTCCATGTGACTGGCCGAGGAAGGGCACCACAGACTCATCAAACACCTGATTGGCGGGGGTGCCTGGAGTCCATCCGTAAGATATTGATGGCCTGTTCTGAAGATAGACCATCAGTATTAGGGTCCATTCACACGTCCGCAAATGGGTCCGCATCCGTTCCGCAATTTTGTGGAACGGGTGCGGACCCATTCATTCTCTATGGAGACGGAATGGATGCGGACAGCACACAGTGTGCTGTCCGCATTTGCGGAGCGCGGCCCCGATCTTCCACAGCTGCAGACAAGAATAGGCATTTCTATAGGGGTGCCGGGCGGGTGTGTTGCGGATCCGCAATTTGTGGGTCCGCAACACACCACGGACGTGTGAATGGAGCCTTAAACTCCTGAAAAATCACTTTAATGTTTGAAACTGCTTAGCAAAATTTCATAAAAAGCTATTAAAACAAAAAAATATATATTGGTAAAGCAGCCTTATCTGGAATTGCTATATGAGCATTTGTTGCTTGTTACAGTTTTTTTCATTCCTTCACTTCCTGCCTTAGCACTTGTTTAATTACAGCTCCAGGAACATAAAGCCTGTTATTATTTTAATGGAAGGAACTGAGAATGAAATAAAACCGAGCTGGGCCCATGTCTTCTCCTGGCAACTGGCAATTTCACGGATGAAAAAAACACCTGTTCAGAGCTGAAAATCCTTATCATTATCATTTTTATATTTGTCAATTTCTTTTTTCAGTCCCTGAGGAAAGCAAAATAAGCATCTTGTGTGGTTACCCTTCGTAACATTTAACAGGCATTACATTACATGGACATTTCTTTTTTTAAAGCATATGTAGTTCTTAGTTTTCATGTTGGACCTACCTACATATTCTTATAGAGGTCAATATGAGCAGTTGATGATGAGAAAACAACCTTTTTACCTCTACCACTCCAGCTGCTGTGAAACTACAACTCCCAGCATGCATACTTCCTCTGCTCTTCTCAGAACACTCATGGAAATGAATGGTGCATGCTGGGAATTGTAGTTTCACAACAGCTAGAGTGCTGAAGGTTGCTTGACCCCCTGCGTGTGCGTAAAAAATAATAATAATTGTTTGCCACATAACATTTTATGTCATTAGAATGATTAACCCTTAATAAGTAGGTAGCTATAGAAAACTATGTCATTTGATGTAGTATTTGTAGCATTTCACATAAAAAAAAAAAGTGGTTAAGGATTACAAAAATGTGTCTCAAACCATTGCTGGCCTCTCTTAATGTAGAACCTATATACATTGTAATAAAATTAATGACACTTTGCTGTAATTGCATTGGAAATTTAGACATTTGGAGTAATGGCCCTAATTCTAATGCCTTGCCCCACAATTTCTCCCTTGCAGGTTTTGACTGTATCACTAACATTCCCCGATGACAACATAGGTAAAACGAGCAGCAGAGAGGCCTCTAACATATACCAGATGAGAACGCCGCTCATAGGGACAATTGTAAATCCCCATTTCTGTATTATTACAGAAGAACAGTAATGTAGTTAATTTAGTAAACCCATCTTTGAAGTACATTATTGGGGAATTGTGATTAAGTTGGGAGTTTATTTAGGGCGACCCTAGTTCAGTGCTTTCATATATTAGCCAGTATAGCTAGAAAGTATCTATGTGTTACATGGGCAGATGATTTATTTCAATGGTAACTGTGTAATGCTTTGTTTCTCCTAAACTGGTACTGAAAAGGAATAGATTTTTCCTGTTTTCCGCACACATTATGGCTAATCATTGCAAGCAGCAGGACTTCCTGTGGCCAACTTAAAAGGGTTGTCAGAGTTAAATAAAACTGGGGCATCAGCGGCAAATGGTCTAAAATAAGAAAACAAGTGATACTTATCGCTTTTCTCCTCTGCCACTTCCTGCGCTGTTTTTTTTCCTGGCTGCCGTGGTGAAGGTTTTGTGCACACCACATCACCGCTGAAGCCAGTCATTGACCTCAGTAGTGATGTGTGTACTGCTGAGGCCAATGATTGGCTGCATGGTAACCTGTGTGTAAGGAATATCACAGCTGCATGAAATGAAAATGACGTCATTGCTGCAGGACAGGAGCATGGCACTGGAAGTCCAGGGGGAGAAAAGTGGTACGTATCTCTTCTTTTGTTATTTTAGACCATTTACAGCTGCTGGGAGAGTTTTCGTTTAACTCTGACCTTTAACATTGACCAAACAATTTCTGCCTTCAGTGAAATTGGCAAAAGTAGGAAGAGTGCACACTGTGATGGCCTCCTGCAGTGGCCGCTCATATCCTGTATCTGGGCATACTGCCCATGTTCTCTCATTGGCCATGGCATTTGAAAGAACATAAGTATCTCCAGATACTTAATAGTATGAGCGGCCACTGCAGCGGGCTTTCAGGTAACTGCTCTCCCTGGAAAGGACACAGAGACCACAAGAATGGTTTCTACTGCGCAGATGCCGAACACTTGATGTGGAGTGTGCACAGTAGAAGACAGGACGAGAGCGCACACTGCCGGCAGGACGAGGATGGAGCCATTTTCTGTGATGTCATATATGGGGGCCAGAGTTTCAAAAACAATTCAGAGGCACTATTCACAGGGGCACCAGCCAGGCCCCAAAACAGCACAGAAAAAAAGAATATAGATGGATGTTAATGAAGACAACTTGAGCAGTGACAGAAATACAGTAATTAGCCAAAAAATATTGCATCCTCCATCCCCTTTAACTGCACAAAATGGTGGTGCCATTAGTTGTATTTTAGGGTATGTTCCCACTTGGCATAAATGCTGCTGATTTACCACAGCAGATTTGTTTGCGCCAGCACTAGAAACCACACATATCTCAAGAAGTGGTCGTGTCGTGGATATCTGCCATGGTGAAAACTGCAGCAAATCCGCACTGTTTCCACAGCAAGATCCTGGGCAAAGTCTGCACCATCTGATGTGGATTTTGTAGTGCGGATTTTGGCTAAACCACATGAGAAAGTCTCCTTCAGTTTCTATCCAACAAAAACAAAAGCTACAAGCTTAGGATTTGGAAGTAACAGGCTTTACTTTGTACTGTTCTTTTTCAATACAGCCTGGCATAGTTTTGTAGAATGTGCCACATTTGGAAATATTACTGTGATGTGCTGTGATGGCACTGGGAGACTATACAAATTTCTCCACAAAACCCAGTAAATGTAATGCATTGTGTTTAATTAACTTTGTCTTCATTTAATGTGCTACAAAGCCCATTTCTTCAACTTAAAAAGGAACACTGGGAATGTGCTGTCGGCTGAACATATGAAATACTGTAGATTTCCAGGCTGTCAAGCTTGCGTTCTTCAGCAAAATAATCACAAGTGAAAACATCAGTCATACAAAAGGTGTCTTACATTTTCCATGTCCTCGTGGATCAGAGTGCTAACGTCCCCTTGGTCCTCTAGTTTCAGTCTGCTGCACAGAAATCGACAAGCTTTTATCACAGTTTAAACAAATGTTTCCGTGGAGCACATGAAAGGCTCACTGGACCAAGAAAGAGTCTAATGTTTTGATGATCGCGCCTCTAAGCTTTAGGCGGGAAAATAAAAGACGAAAAAGAGAATCGGGCTCGTCAAGATGCAGGGCGCAGACAGATGCTTTGCATAGCTATTTATTTAGCTTGTAAACAAGCCACCAAAAACATTTCTCATAATGACAAGGAGACCGCAATTACATTGTTGTGGGGATTTAGAAAGGATTTGGCACACAGCTCTGTTTCACAAAGCCGAAATCTTTCATTCCCTGTGAGTATTGAGCAAGATGCTCCCTGTACCCTGGGAATCTGAGGCTGTGTGTGAACAACGGAGATCTTAAAAATGCTTATGGCAACCATGTAAGACTTTATTGTAATCATATGCTTTCCTGTATTAGTATTGTTTGTTTATTTTTTGCATTTATGTAGCGCTTACATATTCCGTACCTCTGTATAGAGATTTCCATCATTCACATCAGTCCCTGTCCCCAATGGGGCTCACAGTCTAGATTCCAAATTAACCTACAGTATTTGTATGTTTTTGGAGCATGAGATGAAACCTTGCCTGACCAAGGGCAACATTCTGTGGTCAGATTCAAAGCCAGGACCCCAGTTCTACAAGGCCATATTGCTAACTGAGCCTCCTGCTGTCATTTTTCATAACGTACGTGCGTAAGTAAAACCTGCCACCTCTCTTAACATGTCTGATTATTAAATAATTGTATTCTCAATAATGTAGCAATGCTTTCAAATTTGTGCTCGCAGTATCGGACAGACACAAACCCTTTTGGCAATAGGAATGGTCCTCTGTAACTAACTTACTGTGAGTCCACCACAGTCAGTTGCCTGCTCTTGTGCCTTATGTATTGAGGGTTAGATAAAAAGATGAACTGGCCTGGTCAGGCTGTGAATTCTGTAGTCCAGATCCAGATGATAGAGGTCCTGGAATACAGCCCTATGCATGAGGCCTAAAGAGGGAGTTACAGCATATCTTGTAGGTTGTCAATGGTGTACCACTCTCTTCTCCAGAAATATTAGGACTATATCTGCCCAATACTCAAGGCCCTATTAGTCCAGTGTTCTGACAGGATGTGCACCGATTAACAGTCCATTCACCTATTACACAGGCCAACACAAGGAGAATGGGGGAGGAACAATTACAGCAGTCGTTCAGTTGATTATCAGCAGCGTATACTTGATTGCACAGGGAGATGTGCTGCCGATAACTGAGCACCTTTCATACTGATGAGATATGCAAATCAGGCAACAAATGAGCATCCGCTCGTTTATCGACTGATTGGTGTCATGATTATACGGACCAATTATCGGCAATAACTGTTCCTGTGAATGCTTGTTCTCGAAAAATTGGCCTATCTCGTAGGGCCTTAACCCAGAAAAATTCTCCTTATACCTCTATATTGAATATAATAATAATAAAAAAAAGGCTGAATTCTCCTAAATTCTTTCTCGCACCCTGCGAGTTTATTCTTTTCTGGCTGAAACAATGTCACATTTGTTTATGGTTTCCATCCCTGAGATCTAATGAAGAATCCAAAAATGCTGTAACCCTGGGCCATTGATTCAATCTGCCAGCCTCATTCCACAGAGAGTCATTGCACTGACTTTCTGAATTTGGACCCAATCCGCCTTCCCGGGGCTTTCCTGGAGCCTCTTACACTTGTCGGCTCGATGAGGAGAACCAGTCAAACCCCTTTACTCTTTCACCTCATGCACCTTCCCCAAAGCAGTTTTAAAAGGTATCCTGAGGTGGTTTATACAGAGCTCCCTTCTCCGGCGCTGATTGAATCCAGATGACACAGGCCCCAAAACACAGTTCCTTTGTTAAGGAAAACAAAGGCTCCGGTAATTGGATTCACGTTTGGGCAGGCACTTAAAACAGTCCAGTAACCAGAACAGTCTGCGGGGTTATGTCATAACTGCCAGAGATGGTGTCGTGTTGTTTTAAAAGAGCATAACAGAGTGATTTTTACGAGCTCAGTCTGATGTATTGCAGAGGGAGATTAAATAATAATAATAAAACAAGATCCAGGCTTGCGGTGTACACGTTATGTGAATGCCAAGCAGGGGCATATTGGACATATTGCCTTTGAGGGATTTTGGCCTAATCCCTTTGTTATTTCTCGAGCAGTAACATGGATGCTGGTTAAATATATACAATTAGAAGCGGTGTAAAGCAGACTTGGCCCAGTGTCTTCTGACCTGAACGCACGCTTGCTGCAGTGCTCGTTTGTGTCCTGTATTAGCGTTATGATCCAACATGTACTTTGGCAGACATCTCTGGTTTCCATCGAGCTGCCTTATCCCTCTGTAGTGCAAGCAAGTCTTTCTCTATTCACTTCTTACCCAATAAGCAGGAGAGAATTAGGCAGAACATACTGGAAGTAGACTCATGGCAGTTAGCGGTTTAATTTCACTTGCCATGTCCTGCGATTTGTAATAGGGGGATTAAACCTTCTGCCGAGTCTGGTTGGCTTGAAAAGTCCGTCCAACATATCACTTATTTTAAAACCTAATTTGCTGTGCTGCAGTATAAACTTCTCAGCTTCCAGTTGGCTTTGCCACCAGTTTTCCATTTGTGCAGCCGCCCTGGACAAATCAGTTGGGGATCAGGTCGTTTGAGTGTGCTGGAGCCTCCTGTAAGTGCTTAACCTCTCTCCTGCCGGAGCAGCGAAGGACAGCTAATAAATTCCAGTCTTGGCAGGAGATTTAAGTGAACAGATGGTCATTATGTGAAAGTGTTTCCAGCACTTGGAAAAAGCCTGCTTCATGGAATTTAGCACTGGAAGGTGGAGACATTTTTAAAGCCCCCCTGTGCTATGGTTATCTCAGGCTTTGCAGGGGTAACATTTACCCTCTGATAATTTGCAGCCAGTGGATTTGTTCCCTAAACCCTATTTTGCAGACTTCACTAAGACCTTTTCATAGCTGTGTTTAGTGGATTTGTGCGTTGCTTTGCAGTTGGCAGCTGTGCAAATTTTTATTATACATATTTGAAATATGTGCTGAGGGAGCCAGGAAAGGCGCTGCCATTAGTTTTGAAACACTATAGTTTGATGCTTCTTGAGCCCCTTAAGCCGTTCACTTTTATCTTGACTATTCGTTCCAGTCTACTACTTAAAGGGGCAGTGTCGGTTGCATTTTGTTTTACATCTGCTGCTATTTTACAAAGGATAACTATATGACCTAAGTAGCAAATCTTATGTAGCACTTGAACTGCTGATATCCTTTACAGGGGAAGAGTTTGAGTGTTTAACCCCTTAAGGATCAAGCCAATTTCTTTTCCTTTCCTTCTGAGAACCATAACTTTTTTTTTTAATGTTTCATTGACTTAGTCATAGAAGGGCAAAACAGGGAAAAAAATCTTTGTGGGGTGGAATTGAAAAAAAATTAAATTGGCATGGTTGTTTGGGTTTCTAAAAGTGACATGGCAACTTTATTCTTTGAGCCAGTATTATTACAGCAATATCAAATTTATATGGTTTTTAGTATGTTTTACTAAAAATATTTGAAAAAATATTTTCTTTGGATTGCCATATTCTGCCATAATTTTACCTTTTCATCTACAGAGCTCAGTGAGGGTTTTTGAAGGGCAAGCTATAGTTTTTATTGGTACCATTTTGGGGTACATATAGTTTTTTTTAATTACTTTATAAAAAAAAAAAATTGGGAGGGGCAAGGTTCCCCCAAAAATGGCAAATTGCATATTTTTATCTTTTCTGTTATGGAAATTAACTTTACAGAAAAATACAGTTTGAGCGTTTTATGATTTGGCGATACCAATTATGCATATTTTTTATTTGTAAAAATAGGGAAATGGGGTTTGAATTTTATTTTATTTTTTTCGTTTTTAGAAAACATCTGTTAATTTTTAACACTGCAGTTCTTTGTGCTTTTATTGATGCGATGTTCTGATCATTTTTACCATAGACTGCAATAGAATACTGTTGCAGTCTGAGATTTTCACTGGCTACCTGTGTAGCCGTGCCTCAGACACTGCATAGGCAATAAGCCATGGTAGGCTTGCAAACTTTCACAAGGCCCCAGGCTTTTATAGCTACCCATCAGAGCCCCACAATTTCTCTGCAGGGCTGCTGATTGGAGGACAGAGGGACCCCTCTGTCTAACCGCTAAGATGCCACATTCACTATTGATGTGGCATCTGAGGGGTTAAATGACCGGGTTTGGAGTTAGCTCTTTTGATAATTGCTGCCGGATTTCTGCTGTATTTTGCAGTCAACACCCGTCTTGTATGGAGTGGGATCACCTTGTCACCCCACTCCATAGATGCCCAGCCCACCCATGATGAATATTTGTGTCATGGGTCATTAAGGTGTTAAATGTGTATCTCTAGATATATTCCATACATATTAGGCTACTTTCACACTTGCGCTTGATCGGCTCCGTTCTGAACGGATCCGATCATATTAATGCAGATGGAGGCTCCGTTCAGTACGGATCCGTCTGCATTAATAACTTAGAAAAATTTCTAAGTGCGAAAGTAGCCTGAGCGGATCCGTTCAGACTTTCAATGTAAAGTCAATGGGGGACGGATCCGCTTGAAGATTGAGCCATATGGTGTCATCTTCAAGCGGATCCGTTCCCATTGACTTACATTGTAAGTCTGGACGGATCCGCACGGCCAGGCGGACAGCTGAACGCTGCAAACAGCGTTCAGCTGTCCGCCTGGCCGTGCGGAGGCGAGCGGAGCGGAGGCTGAACGCCGCCAGACTGATGCAGTCTGAGCGGATCCGCATCCATTCAGACTGCATCAGGGCTGGACGGAAGCGTTCTGCTCCGCTCGTGAGCTCCTTCAAACGGAGCTCACGAGCGGACAGCAGAACGCTAGTGTGAAAGTAGCCTAATAAGTAAACAAACAAAAATCCTTCCCCTGTTATAATCTATTAGCATCCATTTTTATTTGACATTGATTTATAATTGAGTATGGTGGAGTCTCTGGACTCTACCATAAACCTGCATGATTGGCCAAGGGTGCAGGATTTATTTTGGAAAGCCTGCAAATTATCTCCAACTAATGCAAAGAATCCAACATGGTTTCTAATCTGTTTTTATTTTACTGACTGCAGATTTTTTTATTCTATTTTCTGGCAATGATTTTGGGGGCAACCATCTTGCCTGAGCTATAGAGATATGCTGTACAGTGGACAGGAGCCGACCTCATTGACTTCTAACGGCTCATGCACACAAACTTATTTTTGGTTCACATTCAATTCACTTTTTTTGCAGGCAGGTCAGACCAGTTCACTGCAATGGTGCCGCAAAAGATGCGGACAGCACACTCGTTAGGGGCTAGCCATTCCATTCCAAAAAATGTGGAATGCACACGACCAGTATCTGTGCAAAAACTGCAACAGCCGTGTGCATGAGCCCTAAGGGAGAGTTTTCTAGGCATGATTTTTGACCTGCTCAAAGGTCTGGAGAAAGTAGATAAGCTGTGATATTGCCTATTGTGAATGGGTGATACATACATGCCATTCTAAATCTGCCTGTAATGATAAGAAGATAACTGCAGTAAAGTGATATGTACAGACAAAGTGGCGCCAGGTATTAGGCTTAGTGGGCAGTGAGAGAACTGCAGGATTTTATGGTTTTTGTTTAAATATCGATATGTACATGGAAAATTAAAAATAACATCATTTTCTGATGACCTATTCCATTTAACTTGTACTTTTTGACCTTCTAATGTAACAGTTGGTATGGGTTTTCACCCAGAAAATGACGAGGGCTAGCATTTTCAGAGCAACAAGCTCTTAATACATGACTTCCCATTCCTGATTTGAGGAAAACCATGGCCCGTGCTGAAAAGTTATGTCTCTTAAAAAAGAAAAAGCCAAACTGCTTGCACGGTACGATGCCTCCAGATTGTCCACACTTCTCCTCCTGCTGCATTAGAAACAGGACTACTGGATAACAATCCGTGTTGTAATAATATACCACACTTTAGTCCAAGTTACAATGTATCATCTTGTTTCATTGCACATCAACAAAACAGTCCTTCGACCAGGTTAGCCTTCGCGGCTACATCCGTGACCCTATCCAGTAGTAGTTTCTCTCCTTCTCCCCCCTGTCCTGGCTGTTTTCCGGCTTCCATGGAGTGTTGTGACTAATGGAGTCTGAACACTGAGAAGATCTATGTCCAGAAGCTGAAAAAACTTGTTCTGGAAGTTTTATGCTACAGCAAGAAGTAGGCCCTGTCTGTGAGGTCCCTTAGGCTAGGGCTACACTGTGACTTTTTGTAGTACGACTGATTTTCTAACTATTGAACTACAGTACAGTCCAAATGAATGCATTCAGTTGAACGCAATCTTGTGGACTGCAGCTGTCATTTAATAGTTAAAATCATAACGTAGCAGTGTGGCCCAAGCCTGATACAGGAGAAGGAGTATTGTGGACACTCTGGAGTTACAGTGCAAGCAGAAAAGTGACTTCAGCTCCGGGTCATTGTAACAGCTACAGTCCGATGCTTGTGCAGGGACCGCTGGAGCCATAGTGGCATGCGGAAATTAAGTGGACATGTTGGAGATGAACTTGCCGTGCCTGGTGGGTTACGATGACGTTACGGTGTATAAATATTTGGACATTCCTCATTGAACTTCTTTTAGCAATGTGTGGTAAATTCTCCAGAAATTTTCATCTAAAAGATAAAAAATAATACAGTTCCTAAAGTAGTCTGGAAAAGTTAAATGGGTGTTTGAACAAGATGCTAAATTGTGATGAGAACCTAGTTTTAGTGGTCATTAGTAAAGCTGGCTATACATATTGCATTAGCGTTGGACAAACCAGACCGTTTTGCTGGGGCCAACTGACCATTTAATGTGTACGGGTGCCTCCTGACACTGCACCTATGATGTCACTAAAATACTGTGATATCGCCTTTTCTTAATTCCGCGTTATATCGCCCAACCCTAGTAGTGAATCTAATGTGTGTGGCCAGTCTAAGAAATGGCGTAATAGAATTTTCTTCATCCAGACAACCACACATCGACTTGTATTTACTAGTTTCAGGTGGAAATGATCCAGTGTAGCTCCATATTGTTTTCTCATTGTTTAGTTAATACAGTTTGGGATAAGACCCATTCCTGGTTTGCCATGTAATGTATTTTTGTAAGATTGACGAGGAGCCCCCCCAGATATCTGCTCCGTGGTAGGGCGCTCCTGCTGGCAGCCCTGCCCTGGCTGCAGACTCTTCCAGCAGCACCACTGGCTTCCCTGATTACATGTCTAAAAGTAAAATTCAATTATGGAGCGCAGGCGGGCTTTGCTGTGACACAGAGGGTTAGAAATTAATGTTAACACTGTTTCTGGTTAAGACTTTTTGTGTTCATACATAATTCATGAGGCAGTTAGCTCTTTGAATCTTGACAACACAAGAATATATTAATACAGTAGACACTGTGAAAGGTCAGCAGCGTACAGTGAAGCATCAGAGGCATCTTTTATTCATTTTCTGACACAGACTCATTAATTATTAGCGCATTTCAAGGTCTACATGGGAAATGTGCTAATGAGGAAAAAGATTATTGCATTCACAATCTGACGTTCTATTCTATAGCAGCTTAAACAAAAATCAGGTTCTCATTATCTCGCAAGTACTTTCTGAGATTATTCTCTGATTAGACCAGCCCCACACCTTCTCATGTGTACCATATGGCAAAAAGCAGAACAAAGAATGTCGCCTTGCATTTGATTTTGATCACTACTTTGATTATAATATCACTACTCACCACCGGTGGATTAGGCTCTGTTCACATGTAGTTAAAGCTGGCCATACACATAATGACCCTATAGTCACCTGTGGGATCTTTCAAACAATTCCATAAGTAAGAGAGACTGAGCTGACTTGTGCAAAGGGTCAATTGAGTGCCTGAGTTTGACTGATCCTGCCATCAACATTTAGTTCCAATTAACTAAGACTGGGTTCATAACACCGTTTATTTTTCCTTTCTTCTGATCCATCAGAAGAACAGAAAGATAGACAAGGAAACGGGTTCAGCATTTTAAGCATCTATTATGCTCAGTTTAGCATCCGTTTTAGCCATTTCCATCTAAGATTTGTTATCTTAGATGAAAAAAAGTCTTAGGTTACACCATGGAATCATGTACTATTTTTGTTCATGTCTGCAGATCCATCACGTCCATTATAGTCTATGGGTCTGTGAAAAAATACAAACGCAACATGGATGGCACCCATTTTTCATGAATTCATAAGATACATTTACATGACTGTATGTAAACAAAGATTCGCAAAATGCTGATAACGTCTGTGTGACTGTCAATGGGTCTATTTTCGGCCAAGAATTGGACATGTTCTATCTTTTGCGGAACAGATATACAGTATATCTGCATACTTTGCTTTTTTTCTTCCGTGCGGAAATTGGTATGTTGTATGCATTCTAAAAATCCCATTTGAAGCTGCCTTTGGAACAAGTCGTTCGCTGCTAGGGTCTATTTCCTTGAATCAAGATCTTTTAGACTTTACTGATGAGATGAGGGAATTATTTGCTCTGGTGGGCCCAAGGAACCCCAGTCCACAGCAAAAACCACATGTGTTACTTGTGGATTTATTGAGGATTTTCCAATCTCATCCTTGCATTGAAAAGGGTGAAATCCGCACAAAAAATTGTGCAAAAACTTGACATGTTGCGGATTTTGAAAATCCTCATGGCAGGTCAATTTCCTCCTGGAAAAAAAAAAGTGCACATGAGATTTGCCCGCTCATACATTTTGCTGGTACTGGTTCTCCCGCACTTAATTCTGCACTGAAAAACCAAGTGTAATCAGCAGCCTTTGGAAGTACCCCTACAGTAGGTTCACTTCTGTGGCAGAGGTTCCATTAGGAGTCTTTGTCACAGAAAATGCCGCTGCAGAATGAGAGAAACCGGAGAAAGCCACTTATAGTCAGTGGGGTCTGTCATATGCTGGATCTGGCAATTCCATTTTTCTTTGTTTCCCCTGTTCTGCGCACCTAGCCTTAAAAAGTCCATCAGCAGCCATGGGGCTGTTCTTCCCCTCCAGATTTAATAGTCTCCGGCATTGTCTTTGCACAGAAGTTGTTAAGCAATGCATACAAATGGAAGCCGTGAGGATGCACATATTAGTCTATAGCAGTGTTGTTACTGTAGCTCTTTTACTCCCCAGCTGTATGGGAAAATGTCATTGTTGTCCCAATACATAATAATTTATATCGCCAGGGCCTTGGTGGGATGTAAATTCCTGTTACTTTCAGCACTGCTCCCAGTTGGAAAGTTCTGGTATAAGCTTGCTTGTAGCCTGTAATGAAGGGTGGCGTACATTATAATGGAGCTAGTCTCAGCTTCCCCTACGAAGAAGAAAAAAACCCTGAGCATAATGTAACATCTCTTGGTATGTCGTGCCTTCTACAGCTGTGTATAAATTTGTTTAATGGGTCTCTAACTCACCATCAAGCTCATAAAGGCAGCCACTGTACAGGCTATTAGGCTGCAGTAACTTAATTGCTCGTTAATTGGGTAATTAGTGCTTTGTTTTGCTTTAAAGCCTAAACACTCATAAAAAGTGAATTAGCTGAGTAAACAAGAATGGGATTTTCATGATATGCAGTCCCAGATACAGTGCATAATTAATCAACCTTTTATTATGGAGCTTTCCCCTAGCCCCCCACCCCTGCTTGCTGTACTTTCATCATTGGGGTGAACACTGAATCTGAAGGAATCCCAGTACTCAAGATGCATGATATTCTGTCATTACAAGCTTTTATCTGCTCCACTTGCTTTAGTGACTTTGTTGATTAAACTTTGGGAAACATGGCTTGTGGCTATTTATTTGTACTGTAGTGTGACTTGATTGTCTTGCATGTGGGAATACAATTAGCCAACCATTTGAGTGGCTTTTACATTATGGAGTAATGAGACTTCATTTTTGGAATTAGTTTTTCTTTACCTGCCTTCAGTATCCAGTAGCCTGGGTATTAACTAGTTGCTATACTACCCCAAGTCTTGTGGTACCCCAGTCTGCTTTAGTCATAAGGGAAATTGCCATTAAAGAAGCCCTCCCACAAAAAAAAATTATTCTGTGACCTGACTCTCCACAACACAGGAAGCCAGATTCTTGATGTATTCCTATGGGAGCCTCCGTATCAGTCTCATAGAAATGAATAGAGAAGTAACTGACTTGCTGTCCTGCATCAGTTGGAGATCAGAGTGCTAGTCACATGACACAGCAGAGGATCAGAAGGGAGGTTATAACTCACAAATACAGTCGCCAGTAAGATTACCTTCACTACAGTTTACATGATGTACCTTTCTACAGGTCAGAGAGATTTTAATGCTTAAGATGCCTGTACACCTCCCAGTAGCTGTTGGCTGAACAATTGGTTGACGGGCAGCTATCTCTCCTGACTTCCCCATACATGCCTGGTTTAGCCAATCATATAGAGGTTCCCCTTACCTGGCTTGTATTAGTACCCAAACTATCTGCTGGATATGTGATAACAAAGTCTTTCATAAACCCTATGGCATTGCTCTGACCATTTTACCTCCAAAATCTAGAAACATATTCAGCTTTTAGTTTAAGCATTACCATGACAACTTATCATGCTATAATTAGCCGACAGCATGGGAATCCAGATTATTGTAATCGTCTCATGACTAGTATTTCAATCATTCATTTACCCTATTATAAATGAAACTACATTAGAGAAATGTCAGCCACACCTGCAGATATCAGTTGGAAATGTGTAGAGTAGCATCCCATCTGCCGTTGGGGAGTTGAAGGCGCCCATACACTTTTTGTAGCTGCCACCTGTTTGCCAGCCAGCTAAGAATCCATGTATATGATGGGTAAGGCTAGTTTCACGCTAGCGCTAGTGATTTTCTTTCAAACAATTCTCTGCATATTTGCTGGGATGCGACTGGATCTCTGCTAGTCTATAGTTAATGGGGCCAGACGGAGACGTTCAAGCTTCCAGCAGTGCTGAAATTTAAAGAGATCCATCAGGCTGTTCCCTGCCAGAACAGCCTGCTGGATCGCTAACGCTCGTGTGATTCTAGCCTAAAGCCTCATTCACATCTCACTCAAAAGCCGGTGGTCAGCCGGACAAAAAACTGTTGCGTGCAATGGATTTTATCCTGCCAAAACCCAGCATTTATGCTGGAATGCGGCCTATTCACCAATGGACCTTATTACAGTCAATAGAGATTCGTCAGTGAACTAGATACAGCGAAATCCGCAGGCTTTTCTCTGCCGGATCTGCTTGATGGAGATGTGAATGAGGCCTAAGTAGAGAGCTGTTAAAAGGGTTATCCCATGACTAACGTAAAAAATTAAAATCGGACCATATAATACATGACCATCTCTTTCTAACAAAGAACCAGCCCCTCACCTCACATGGAACCAGAGATCTCCACATTCATTGCTTCAATGGCTCTGCTAGATTTATATGAAGCTGACCGCTCAAGGGGAGTGTCTTTTCTGCTGCAGCTAAGGGGGCGTGTCCATTCTCCTGCAGCTCAGGAGGCGTGTCCATTCTGCTGCAGCTCTCTCCCTATCACAACTCAGGAAGCAGATGAAGGATGAAACTGAGCATGTGCTGCCGTCTGTGAGCCAAAGAAATAATAAGAAAAAAAAAACAGCAGGTGGCGCTATACAGATACATTTTATTGAATAACTCAGTGGCTATGCTAAATTTTTCATTACATGCAATTACAAAAGTATTCAGATCCAGGTACTTTTTTCTTTTTTTAAACTGTAGAATAACTTTTGTGGGACAACCCCTTTTAGACGATTGTTAATCTGATAGCTATCTAAGGCCAGTTTAAGATCCAGAGTTTTCCTAGACCCTATCTATATATTCCTATTCACATAAAAATTCTGAGAAATTGATACTTTTGTACATTGAAAACACTGCTTTACATTCAATCCTTTACCAATATTACTTCTCACGCACATGACTGCATTACTGCATGTGCCGTATGTTTACTGAAAATGATGGTATTTGATCCTGTTCTTAGAAACCAAGGTGACCATTTCATATCTTTGCTGATCTCCCAGGATGGGCTCTGTTCCCATCCTGCCTACTTTATCCGCACAATGCCGTGGTACTGCAGTGCACATAAAATTCTGTTCCTACATTTTAGTGGTCTCAAGTATAATGTCTCTTCATTCATTTCCATGTATTAGAAAGATGTCAGATAAAACCCATTCTGTCTGTTTGAATAGATCTAATTTACAGGACTAAGGTAGGTGTAAAAAGATGAGAAATGACCTTTTCAACATGACTCCAGATATTAAAATGATCTTACAATCTTATTATCATGAGAACATTTCACAAAGTATTAAGCTCAATAAATTACCTTTTCCCCAAGCTTCTAACCCACCGTCCCCGCGGGCTGGAAGAGGAGCTCGGCTGATTCATGGCCTCCTTATTTTAGCTGAATTGCTTAATTGGTATGTGTTCTACATCCCCAATTGAGTATTTGGAGCACAAATGAAGGTTAGAACCTTTGCGCTAGTTATCGACTGAAAGAAAATTGATTTGAGCTCAGGAGTGCAGCAGAAGCATGGATGTCTCCTAGGACTGAAGGTTTTTTCTTCTGTTATTAATGTGCTGAATGTGAAAATCTTCAATCTTGGTTACCTAGTGTGGTCCATTTTACTAGTATGTTGGAGATGCAGCTTGTTTGCATGAATAGCGCCAAATTGCTTCTTATCTAACCTCATAACTTATTAAAGCCTATTAAATAACCCAAAAACAGAACCTCACTCCCCAACCTACTGCAACTTGTACAAAAAAAAATCAAGGATTTATGCAAGGTAAAAAAAAAATCTCAATTTATTCAATATAAATCACATGATCATTACATGTAATGCTCAAAAGGGACAGGACATGGAGACTGAGCCACAAGGGGCTATACAATGTGGAGAATCACAATGGGGGATGATGTGACCATAAACAGCAGGGGACAACAATTAAACAGAGGCCGTGAACAAAGGTGTGGTTGCGGGTGCAAGTGCTGATCCCTAGCATTGAACAACTACCTGACTCATGTTCACAGCATCTGACCATAGGATGCTGTAAGGTGTCAATGGACGATGCAATACTACTAATAAAGATGGCATATAACAATGAACTGCAAGCTTCTTGTCCCACCCTGATCCAGCTACCAAGTTACCTACCCATGTTGCTGCTGTGGAATGGTAACACGATTCCCCCACTGCTTCAACCTCGACACGTGTTTTGCCACGTAGGCTTCGACAGGAGGTTCAATACTAGGGATCAGCACTTGCACCCGCAACCACACCTTTGTTCACGGCCTCTGTTTAATTGTTGCTCCCTGCTGTTTATGGTCAAATCATCCCCCATTGTGATTATCCACATTGTATAGCCCCTTGTGGCTCAGTCTCCATGTCCTGTCCCTTTTGAGCATTACCTGTAATGATCATGTGATTTATATTGAATAAAATGAGATTTTTTTTACCTTGCATAAATCCTTGCTCTTTTTTTGTCCAACTAACCTCATAACTTAACATCCTAAAATATAGTTACATAGGTTGAAAAAAAGACGCAGGTCTGTCAAGTCCAACCTTTTTGATCAGTTATACGTTAATTGTTACATTAATTAGAACCCTCAGTGCTATTTGCTGTTATAGTATCTGCCGTTATTACCCCTTGGGGTACGGTGCTTTTCATAGCTCCCACAAAACTTTGTATTTTTTGATTTAGAAAGGTACATGATGTAAATTGTAGTGATGGTAATCATCTTACTGGTGACAGTATTCCTCAGTTCTGTGACTGCCCCTCTGACTCTTAAGCCTCTTTCACACGAGCATGACGGATTGGCTCCGGGTGCATTCAGTGAAACTCGCACCGCTTTGTCTTTTTTTCCGCTCGGGTGAGATGCGATTTGATGCGTTTTTCACGCTCGTGATAAAAAACGGAAGGTTTACAAACAACATCTCTTAGCAATCATCAGTGAAAAACGCATCGCATCCGCACTTGCTTCCAGATGCAATGCGTTTTTCACTGAAGCCCCATTCATTTCCATGGGGCCAGGACTGCATGAAAAACGCAGAATATAGAACATGCTTAGTTTTTCACGCAACGCAGAATTGATGCGTGAAAAAAATGCTCATGTACACAGACCCATTGAAATGAATGGGTCAGGATTCAGTGCGGGTGCTATGCGTTCACGTCACGCATTGCACCCGCATGGAAAACTTACTCGTGTGTAAGGGGCCTTAAACTGACACAGCGCCTTATGTGTGGATAGAAAGTCAGTTCATCAATTAATGTCAGTCTCACAGGAATTAATAGAGAACCCGACTTCTGTCCACGTTCTTATGCCACTATTGTAAATTATGGCATACTTTTACAGCTTCTCGCTACTTTTCTGAAGTAGTGGGAAAGGGGTCGGGGCTTAGCAGGAGGGGAAGGGGCTTTCCACCACCTGCCAGATTTACTACAACTTGCACCCAAAAATGGCATAAGTTATTGCTCAAATCTATGGCAGCTCCCGGGTAATGTAGGCCTAAAGTGTAACTGTCATGTTTTCATAAAAAAATATAATAATATTTTACTATGTGTTACTGCTGCTGTAGCAGAGTTATGCATAATGTTTTAACCCCTACAATATGAGGATATTCTCAAGATGACTTCTTTGCCAGTTCTCTGAGGCCAAAACCGCCTTCCCTCACTTCCCATACACACTTGCTGTAGCCAGAAGCGTCCTGCCAGCCAATCAGATTGGATTAGGCTACTGTCACATTAGCGTTTTTTGCGTATCCGTCATGGATCTGCAAAAACGCTTCCATTACAATAATACAACCTCGTGCATCTGTCATGAACGGATCCGGTTGTATTATGTATTCTATAGCCATGACGGATCCGTTTTCTATTGTGTCAGATAAAACGGATCCATCCCCATTGACTTACATTGTGTGTCAGGACAGATCCGTCTTGCTCCGCACCATATTGCGGGGGGATGCAACCAAACAAAATGCATTTTGGTGCATTCTGTTTCGTCCAGTTCAGTTTTGTCCCCATTGACAATGAATGGGGACAAAACTGAAGCGTTTTCTTCCGCTATTGAGATCCTATGACTGGTCTCAATAGCGGAATTGAAAAACGCAGATGTGAAAGTAGCCTTACTTAGGCCTCATGCACACGACCTCTGCCTCCGTTCCGTTTTTTTTAGTTTTTTTTGCGGCTAGGATGGGGACCCATTCATTTCAATGGGTCAGCAAAAAAATGCTGATAGTTCATCCGTTTGTGTTCCGCGTCTGTTGTCCGTGTTTCCCTTCAGCAAAATAAATTGTGCATGTCCTACTTTTTTCACATTTGCGGACAAGAATAGGCATTTATTACAAGGGATCTGTGTGGGGGACCGCCCCTCTGTCCCGCTGCTTACACTAAGCTGGAGACAGACAAGCCCTAGCAACTGTCTTTTAAGAGGACATGAATGAAAGCTGGTATTATAAGGTAGTTGCAGATCTTTTGGCAATTGACAGACTAACTCTGGTATACATGCCCATCTCTAATAAACCAGCAAAAAAAAAAAAAAAAATATATATATATATATATAAACAGTTACACTTTAAGTTTCTGGTACACTGAGTTTTCCTCTTAACAAATTAGGGTAATCTCACTCCAGCGCACAGGGATCAAGACTGGGGTATGGGAACACCAGTCTTGATAAATGTGTCAGTTGGAAAGTCAACGGGGCCATCACATAGCACAGCTAAGGATCAGAAGGGAGTGGATAACTTACAAATAAAGTCACCGGTAATAAGATTACCTTCACAACAATTTACATCATCTACCTTTCTAATGAGACAGGGAGTAAAAATTTTTGTGGGAGTGCTTTTTAACCACTTACTGACCAGCCTGTAAAGAAATTGCTTGGTCATTAAAGGACTTGTGTGATGACCTATTGTCAAGGCAGGTCATCAATATCAGATCAGCGGGGTCCAACACCCGGCACCCCAGCCAATGAGCTGTTTGAAGAGGAGGAGGCACTCCATGCGAGTGCTGCTTCCTGTTCATTACACTGCCCGTCGTCTTGGAAGTTTCGGCAGTGCACTGTATTGGCAATTATTCACTCCATTCTTTTGAGTGGAGAAAGTAATTGTAATTACACTACGCCACCGCTCCAGAGGAAACAGTGCGGAGTGTAATGAACAGGAAGCAGTGCTTGCATGAAGCGCCTCCTCCTCTTCAAACAGCTGATCTGCAGGGGTGTCGATCTGATATTGATGACATATCCAGACAATAGGTCAATATATATGACAGGATATACCCCTATAATGACCAATCAATTTCTTTTTTCATCTTCACATTCCAAGAGCTATAACTTTTTTTTTCCATCAATATGGCCGTATGAGAAATGTTTTTTGCAAGACAAGTTGTAGTTTTTAATGGCACCATTTTGGGATAAACATAATTTACTGATTAACTTAACTTTTATTAATTATTTTTGGGGGATGGGAAAAGTAGCTAAATTGCAAAACTATTTTTTTAGCATAAATAACAGGAATATTGTATTCTTTGTTCAGTGCAATTACAGCTATACCAAGTACATACTTTTTCTTTTTAAGTTTTAATACTTTTGCACAATAAAACCGCTTTAAAAAGAAAAAAAAAGACTTTTGCATCGTATGATCCATAACTTTTTTATTTTTCGTTCTACGGAACTGTGCTAGGGCTTGATTTTTAGGCCGACTTGTAGTTTTCATTGGTATCATTTTGGGGCACATAATACTTTTTTATTGATTTTTGTCCCGTTTTTATGTTTTGTTTTTATGGCAAATGAGCAAAAAAAAAACTATTATGGCAATTTTTTAAATTTATTTTTTACAATTTACTAGTCCCACAAGGGGACTTTGACTTGCGATCTTCTGACCGCTTCTATAATACATTGTACTGCTTATGCCTTATGTATGGCCTTTCTATTAAAGGGTTTCTACCACTTGCTTTGCACCCATTTCGTTTTCAGACACTAGCGATCCGCTAGTGTCTGATGTACAATACAAGCTAAGTATTATCTTATTCTGTTCAGCCGTTTTGTTTAAAAAAGCACTTTTATATTTATGCAAATGAGCCTCTAGGTGCTATGTGGGTGTCTTTCCAGCACCTAGAGGCTCCGTCTACCTTCCTAAACTGCCGCCCAGCTCGTCGCTCCAGAACGCCCATCTCCTAGTGAATTCGATCCTCCCCCTGCTTCTGGCGTCTGAAATCTCGCGCCTGCGCCATCCGTCTCTGCATTCGGCGCAGGGAGCGGTCAGACATTTCCACTGCGCCGAATGCCGCCGAATGCAGAGACGGACGGCGCAGGCGCGAGATTTCAGACGCCAGAAGCAGGGGGAGGATCGAATTCACTAGGAGATGGGCGGTCTGGAGCGACGAGCTGGGCGGCAGTTTAGGAAGGTAGACGGAGCCTCTAGGTGCTGGAAAGACACCCACATAGCACCTAGAGGCTCATTTGCATAAATATAAAAGTGCTTTTTTAAACAAAACGGCTGAACAGAATAAGATAATACTTAGCTTGTATTGTACATCAGACACTAGCGGATCGCTAGTGTCTGAAAACGAAATGGGTGCAAAGCAAGTGGTAGAAACCCATGTAGATTCTAGAGATCACTACAGGTTACTTAAAGCGATTTTGCTCTCAGTTGACTTCTTTTTGCTGTTCTGTTTTATAGCCTGATAATAATCGTCTTGACACTGTTAATGTTTATAGCCCTTACATGCCTTACACAGCTACCTGGCACCATTACAGTATTACTTCCTTCAGCTACATGGCACCATTACAGTATTACTTTATTTTTTATTAGAAAATGGCTTCTGTGTTCATTTCCCTCAGAACTTTGCCTGATGTTGGCATTACTCAACTCTCCAAACAGATACCCATGAAATAGATCTTTTATCTTAGTGAATGTTTATCTTATGTGAATGATTATAAACTTTGGTTATATATATATTTTTTTTACACTATAGTCTTTGTATACCATTTTTTTTTTTTTTTTTATTCTTCTGTTTTCATAGGAATTAATCAAAAACAATGTATTGCTGCTGAACAGTGCAAGTTTTCTTCCAAACTGTGCGCTTATTAGGTCAAGTTCCTGGCACACAAAAAAATCTTGTCAGGTGCCAATGCTGGAGTGCAAAGCTAGTCAATACAACTCTCTTTACAGAAGCAATTGACCGTAAAGTAAAAGCATCTTGTTTTTATAACCTGTGAAAAGATGACTTGGAGTCATCAGCATGGGACGTTACAGCTGCTGGATTAAGAAAGCTTTTGGTTTCGTCCTTACTTTTATTTATTTTTTATTTTTTTATTCTCTTGACTTACTGCCATCCATAACCTTAAAAGTAAGGTTGCCAGGCATAATACATCTAAAAACCCCACAGTTTTCCTCAGAAATGAAAGATGTACCGGATTAGAATATGTCTGTGTGTTGTAGCTCTCTTCCATTGAGGGTGAATCTGGCACACAACCTGTGGATAGATGTGGTGTTATATTTTTGGACGCAGCCATGTTTCACTAATCCTGTAAATCCCCTCAACTTTTATAACATCAGACAGGTATGAAGTGAATAGTCATATTCAGTAATAGCAGTCTTTTAATTTAATAGAAATACACAGCTGTGGCTGTTCATTGCATATAGTTAATTAGTTATACATAGTAATACATAGAGGTAAATTTATCATCCCACTACACCTGGATTTTGTGACATATTACAAAACAGTTTTATGACATTTTAAATGCCATCGTGGCCTAGATAAAGTCATGGTTGGCTTTTTTATGCCACTCTCACCTTTCCGAAAAGGAGGGCTCATGTTGTATTATGATTTATACTACAAACTGGCTTCAATGATGACTGAAACCTAGGCCAGGTATGAGCTGACATATATTTCAGTCTGGTGCACGGACTGCCGGATTTGGCATTTAATTTATGACTAGGTCAGTATCTCATCATAAATTATAGGGGTGGTCCAAGAATTATGAAAATGGCTGCCAGAAACCTGTCCTGGAATAGGAGCAGGACGGTTGCTTCCACTTGTAGAGCTGCCTAGGACGGTGAGGGAACATGGCCTCACTACCCTGCATATGATATGACAGAAAAATACACCAATATGTAGTATATGCAAGTGCCAAAGAGTAGTGTGTAGTGAATGGAGGCAAACACTCCTGCTCACATTCTAATACAGGTTACTGGTGGGCATTTTAAATAATTCTCGGAGCACCCCTTTTAAAGGGAATGTGTCACTTGAAAATGACCAATTGCTTAAATCGCATTTTTATGTTTAACATATTTTTAAATAATTTTTTATGTTTAAAATTTTCCACGGTACTGTCTATATTTAAACAAAAGACATTAAATCCTGCAGTTTTCACACTGGCCACTAAGCCTAATAAATAGGTGCCACTTCTGTACCGATCACTTAACTGCTGTTATACAGCATTGTAAACCTGCCTATAATGAGGATGAGATATCACCTCTGTGTATAGACGAGACAGGTGGGTGATTGGCAAAGCTTATCTCTTCTTCCCTTGTACAATGACCTCTGCACAGGTCACAGGGCATGCCTGGAAAACTTTCCTATAGAAGTCAATAGGGTCCGTTCCTGACCATTGTCTCTATGGCCCATGGGGCCATAAAGCAATTTTTAAATGTTTTGTAAATGCTGTTCAGAACAGCTCAGCTAAGATGGCCGCCCCCATAATCACGTTCATGAAATGGAATTTAAAAAAAATCTGCAATCAGAAAATAAAATCAATTTAATAAAAATGGATATGTGCTACTATCTGGTTTTAACTGGCAGATAAAATATTTTTGGTGACACATTTCCTTTAAATCCATCAGGATGGACGCAGAACACACTGGTCTTGATAAATCGGGGCCATAGTTTCTATAGTATGTATTTACATAAATGTTAACCGCATATAGTTTAGGCTACTTTCACACTGGCATTTTGTCTTTCCGTTTGTGAGATCCATTCAAGGCTCTCAGAAGCGGTCCAAAACAGATCAGTCTGCATTCGAATGCATTCTGAATGGAAAAGGATCCGCTCAGAATGCATCAGTTTGCCTCCAATCAGTCTCCATTCCGCTCTGGAGGCGGACACCAAAATGCTGCTTGCAGTGTTTTGGTGTCCGTCTGACGAAACTGAGCCAAACGGATCCGTTCTGACACACAATGTAAGTCAATGGGGATGGATCCATTTTCTATGACGCAATCTGGCATAATAGAAAACGGATCCGTCCTCCATTGACTTTCAATGGTGTTCAAGACGAATCCGTCTTGGCTATGTAAAAGATAATACAAACGGATCCTATCTGAATGGATCCGTCTGTGCAGATCCATTGCGGATCCGCACCAAACGCGAGTGTGAAAGTAGCCTTAGCGGATTTGACACTATATAGCCATGTATTTGCAATGAACTAATAATACAGATGAGGCATTCACATCAGCACCACAGTTTATTGAATCACTCAAAAATATTCCTTCATGTCATTCAAGAGCCTTATGAGATTGAAATCATCCATATAAATGGCAGTTGTCCAAGCTGGTGCAGCAATTCTTTCACAAAAGCAGGGGAGTGCCGAGAATATCTCAGGTGTGTTTGTCAGGTAGGCCAGAAATAAAAGACCACTGCATCTGTCAGTCAAAACTATTTCCACATATCTTTTCCACATAATCTGTGCTATAGAGTAGGTTTACAGGCTCAATTTATCTAATACGACGATACCTTAGTCTGTTATGAAGACCTCTGTTCTGCTTTTCTTATATACCCTTCCATAAAGGATTTGATTGCACTGTTTGACTAGGTGTGCTTGCAACTCATCAGATTTGTGGGAACCTGTGGGATACATAGGACTAAAATCTGGATAATCCAAATGGCTGCATTAAACGCTTTAGGAGTCTAGGCTTTCAGAAGCACAAGATATAGCTTACTGCAAGTACTCTAAAGCTTACTTTACAACCCTCTCTGCAGTTTCTTGTGGGGAACAATTTATGGTATGTATGGGGAGGAGTGATCGTTAATGCCGTTGCTCATCCCCATACAAAATCATTGTTTGCCAGCAAACAATGATTTAGGTGACTGCACTAACAATCCCTTTACACCATGAACGAGTATTTTGCTTATTTGTCGGGTCATCAGCAGCACCTTTACACTGGCAGAATACCGCTAACGAGTGTTAGTACGAATGCCTGTTTGCGATAATCTGCTCGACCTATGGGCAGTGTAAGACCTGACATGTAAGCGAGTTCAATGCGATAAACTCGCAGCATGTGTACCATTCTTATCTGCTGTGTAGGCTTTACTCCTGGTTTTGGGTCACAATTCCTGATGGAAACCACTGATCAAACACTGACCGAACGCTGCCTGCATTAAAGCGTCCTTGCGTTCCGTTTTTTTACTCAGTTTTTTTTAAAGCCAAAATCAGGTGTGGATCATAATTACAGAGAATGTATTAAGGCCAGATAATACTTCTCTTATTTTTTTAATCCTCTCTTGATTTTGGCCAAACAACTGCATTAAACATAAACAGTTGGCAGTACCCTTAGGGTATAACCGCACAACATGTTTGTGATGTGGGCGCGCTGCATAAGCCACAATGTGCTCTAATTAAACTAGTTAGAACTACATAGCTCATATGTTCACAGGGTGCTCAACTGCAGTATGTCTGCATCTCAACCGTGTCATGACTGAGGTGTGGTCATACCCTTAGGCCTCTTTCACACGGGCGTTGCGGGAAAATCTGCGGGTGCGTTGCGGGAACATGCACGATTTTTCAGCGCGAGTGCAAAGCATTGTAATGCGTTTTGTACTTGCGTGTGAAAAATCGCGCATCTTTGGTACCCAAACTTCTTCACAGAAGTTCGGGCTTGGGATCGGTGTTCTGTAGATTGTATTATTTTCCCTTATAACATGGTTATAAGGGAAAATAATAGCATTCTGAATATAGAATGCATAGTACAATAGCGCTGGAGGGGTTAAGAAAAAAAATAATAATAATTTAACTCACCTTAGTCTACTTGATCGCGAAGCCGGCATCTCCTTCTGTCTTCATCTTAGCTGTGTGGAGGAACAGGACCTGTGGTGACGTCACTCCGGTCATCACATGACCCATCACATGATCTTTTACTATGGTAATGGATCATGTGATGAACAGAGTGACGTCACCACAGGTCCTGTTCCTCCACACAGCTAAGATGAAGACAGGAGGAGATGCCGGCTTCATGATCAAGTGGACTAAGGTGAGTTAAAAAAAAAAAAATCTTTTTTTTTTAACCCCTCCAGCGCTATTTTTCTATGCATTCTGTATTCAGAATGCTATTATTTTCCCTTATAACCATGTTATAATGGAAAATAATAATGATCCGGTCTCCATCCCGATCGTCTCCTAGCAACCGTGCGTGAAAATCGCACCGCATCCGCACTTGCTTGCGGATGCTTGCGATTTTCACGCAACCCCATTAATTTTTTATGGGGCCTGCGTTATGTGAAAAACGCACAAAATAGAGCATGCTGCGATTTTCACGCAACGCATAAGTGATGCATGAAAATCACCGCTCATGTGAACAGCCCCATAGAAATTAATGGGTCGGGATTCAGTGCGGGTGCAATGCGTTCAACTCGCGCATCCGCGCAGAATACTCGCCCGTGTGAAAGGGGCCTTAGGCCTTGGCTACACTGTGACTTTTTGTAGTGCTATTGATTGATTTATCTTTGGAGCCACAGCTGCAGCCCATAGGGATACATTAGGCTGTATACAATCTTGTCGACTGCGCCGTCACTCAGCAGGTAAAATCAGTCAGTAGAGCTGCAAAAAGTTGCACCGTAGCCCAGGCCTTATATGGACAATCGCAGATGGCTTTGTGGAGGTGGGTTTTAATATGTGAAATATTTTTAAATGTTTTAAACATTTTTACATGACAACATATTGGAGAAACATAAACGGGGTACAGAAGAACGAGAACTTCGCTTCTCTTTACTGAAGTAAAGATTTCCTAGTTATCCACTCTAAATAGTTTTGAGAACTTTGAATGTGTTTCTCGAGGATTTACTGTACCTTTACTATTCTGTTCTTTTTCTTTTTTTTTTCTCTTGCCATCTCCCCTCCCCTTGGCCATTATCTGATTTTGCTTGGAAGACATGTTATGTCTATAGTAATCATCACTTTCATGAAACACTGCGGTAATAGAGAAATTCTCTTCTTTATTGACCTTTGTAGCACGCTGCTTATACCGATCAATACAGAGGCGAGCAGTGGGAAGCACTGCAACATTAGCCGTTCAGGCAGTAAACAACCCGTAGAGCTTACACGCCTCGCGCTCTGCATGCTCCTGCTACAATCAGTTTGGCAACGCTCATCCTGCCTAACAAATAGCGCTGTAACCCCTGCTCTGCTAGAGGACTCTCACCAGAGTCTGTGCCATAGACTTGAGGGGGTCTTTCTTCTGAAAATGGATAAATGTAAACGTATGAAGACCAGGGCAATGGGTGATGTACTTGTTGCTTATGATGATATTTTGAAAGGGATATTTCACAGCTCCTGAGTAAAGTCTTATTTATTACTTGTGCTTGCACTTTAGGCTCTATGGAGATCTCATCACAACAATCCCCAGTCTAGACTTTTCATGCTGCGTTATCATGAATTTCTCATTCTTCTGTTTTGACTGGAGTTACCTAGAATTAATCAGCATTTTACCAGAATTCTCAATGTGATTTCCTAGCAGCTACCTGGAATCGTGTTCACTAGGGATATTATTTACAGCAATGGAAAATGAAAGCTTGTATCATTGGTTTATAAATTCAAATGAACATGCGTGCTCAGCATGATTACTCTCATTTAAGGCTTGTATGAGGGGGAGGCTAAAGGGCATCTGTCAGCAGATTTGTACCTATGAAGCTGGCTGGCCTTTTACATGTGTGCTTGACTGCTAAAGGCATCTGTGTTGGTCCCATGTTCAGATATGAAAAATGAAGTTTGAATTTTTGCAAATGTTCCTGTATTGAGCAACGGGGGCGTTGCTGTTACACCTACAGGATCTGCTTTCTCTGCAACGGCCGCGTCTTCAGCACTATGATTGACAGGGCCAGGCATGATGATATTTTCGCTGCCTCAACCAGTCAATCAAAGTAATCAAAAAAAAGTCATGCATATCCAAAGTGGTAGCTATAAAATCGCCCTCGCACAACTTTGTAAACAGAGGTATAAAAAAAATAATATAGGTGTCAGAATATGGCGATGCAAAGGATTTTTTTATTTTTTTAAGATTTGTATTTGCTTAGGCTACTTTCACACTAGCGTTCGGGCGGATCCGTTCAGAACGGATCCGCCCATAATAATGCAGACGGAGGCTCCGTTCAGTACGGATCCGTCTGCATTATTTTAGCAAAAAAAAGCTAAGTGTGGAAATAGCCTGGGACGGATCCGTCCAGACTTTCAATGTAAAGTCAATGGGGGACGGATCCGCTTGAAGATTGAGCCACATTGTGGCATCTTCAAACGGATCCGTCCCCATTGACTTACATTGTAAGTCTGGACGGATCCGCACGCCTCCGCACGGCCAGGCGGACACCCGAACGCTGCAAGCAGCGTTCAGCTGTCCGCCTGTCCGTGCGGAGGCGAGCGGAGCGGAGGCTGAACGCCACCAGACTGATGCAGTCTGAGCGGATCCGCTCCATTCAGACTGCATCAGGGGTGGACGGCTGCGTTCGGGTCCGCTCGTGAGCTCCTTCAAACGGAGCTCACGAACGGAATACCGAACGCTAGTGTGAAAGCAGCCTTAAAACTAGTAAACAACTAAAATTATATGAATGCTGTAATCATACCACAAAGTGAATGCTGTAAAAACGAAACATGTAAAACAATGAAGAAGTTGCTTTTTTTTCCCAGTTCCATACCATAAATTTTTTTCATATTCTCCATACAATATATGGAATATTAAACTGCCATTAGAAAGTACAGCTTGTTCAGCAAAAAAGGAAGCAATGTAATCATGGGGATCTTAGAGTTGCCATGGCACCCGGGGGCCTAGCAAAGGCCCCCAGGCCTTCTTTAACTGTATGTCTATTACACTGTGCCACAGACACAGCCTAACAGACAGCCTGTCACTGGTACAGTGATAGGCTGTAATGCATTGATATACAATGTATACCAGTGCATTATAAAAGCCATGTCTGTCAGTGAGTAAAAAAAAAAAAACTATTAATAAAGTTTTAAAAAAGTGGCTTTTTTAAACAGGTAAAAAAAAAAAACAATGCAAACATCTACTGTATTGCTGTGTACTCCACAACCCTTATATTAAAGATATCGTTATTTAAACCACCCCATGAGTAAAAAAAATAATAGATTTGTCTTTCCGATTGTCTCCCAAAAATAATTGCATTTCAATCAATAAGTCCCATGTATCCCACAGTGGTAAATAAAAACCTAATTTTGCCGCACAAAAAGCAAGCCCGTATAAGGCTACGCTGGCAGAAATATGGCTGTTAGAATGTGTCAATATAAAAATAGTTTTTACATGATGTGTGCTATTGTGCAAAAAACTAAATAAAAGTAACATGCTAGTTATGCCACACAGTGAACATCGACAAATTTAATGTACAAAAAACGATGGCAGAACTTTTTTTTTTTTAAACCATTATCGCCCCCGCAGCTCTACTTAGAGGTGTATATGAGCTCAGACACTGCTATACCATGCCTAAGTTGTCTCGAAGGCTCGCTAAGTAAAATCATTGCTTTTATTTTTAGCTATTAAAAGGTATCAGACCTACAAGACTCTCAGGCTCTTTCACACTTGGGCTATTTATTTCCGTTGTTCTGCCCTGTTATAGGACATAGCTAAACATATTACATTGACTATAATGGGGTCTGGTTTCCATTCCAGAGTCCTCTTTCTTTGGAAGACTTTTCTCTCTGGTGTTTTTGACAGAGTCTGTGATGAAGACCCCCGAGCAGCGCATTCAGTGCAGAGATGAAGAAACTATCTGGCTATGTTCCATTTTACATCTTTAACAAAGGAGAGATTAAACATACATCGATTGCTATGTGTTTCTAATCTGGTTCCTGATAACTCAGTTCAAGTTTTACATGGAGCTACAGTAAGAACTCTGAAATTAAAGGGAGGTTCCCTCTTTATATACTTGTCATAAATAGGGATGAGCAAATCGACTTCGGATGAAACATCCGAAGTCTATTCGCATCAAACTTTGTTTCAACACTATACGGAGCAAGCGCTCCGTACAGTATTAAAATGTATTGGCTCCGATGAGCCAAACTTATTACTTTGCAAAGTCTCGCGAGACTTCGCATAATAACTTCAGAAATTGATTTAGACCTCATGCAGACGACCCTGGTGTGTTTTGCGGTCCGCAAATCGCGGATCTGCAAAACACAGATGGCGTCCGTGCGCGTTCCACAATTTTCGGAATGGCACAGACAGCCAGACTTCAATATAAATGCCTAAGCGCGGACAAGAATAGGACATGTTATTTTTTTTTTTGCGGGGCCACGGAACGGAGCAACAGATGCGAACAGCACACGGAGTCCTGTCCGCACCTTTTGCGGCCCCATTGAAGTGAATGGGTCCGCATCCGAGCCGCCAAAACAGCTCGGCGGCTCGGATGCAGACCAAAACAATGGCTGTGTGTATGAGGCCTTATACTGTGTAAAAAAAAAAAAAAAAAAAAAAAAAAAAAAAAAAAAAACATTTCCCAAACTCTGATTCAGTTCCAAGGTACCACTTGGAACAGAACCCGAGTCCAGGAAATGTTTTTTTACAGTATAAATCAATTTCTGAAGTAGTTATGCGATGTCTCGGCTCATCTGAGCCAATACATTCTAATACTGTACGGAGCGCTATTGAAACTAAGTTTTATGCGAATCGACTTCGGATTCGGGTCCCACCTCTGGGACCTACATCTATCTCCAAAACAGGAGTCTCGTGTGGGAATAGCTCCTTTAAAGCTATTACCTTGCATTATTGGCCCATAGGGACAGTCCTAGCACCTGTTCATGTTTTAGAATAAACTTCATAATGACTTTACTCTGTTATCCTACTACTGCAGCAATAGATATGTAGACAGCTCCATCTGATTGATGAGAAATGCTTTGTAGGACTAATATTCCTACAACAGATATGCTCAATACTCTGATAAGATCTGGTGAAGGCATCATTACTGCATTTCAGAGATGAATGTATTATGTAACTTAGACCTCATAGCTGATGACAGATATCTACTGGCTGTTATGTAAAAGATTTGTGAAGGGCTGACTTTGTGGAAGTGCAGTTAATAAGTGGCTTCAAATAGGTTTTCCAGTTAGAACCCCCCCCCCCCCCCCCCCCCTTCTCAGGGTCCAGTTGGAGGGCACATAGATATGAGAATTACCCCTACTGCAATCCACTGGTGATGGGACAACCCCTTTACAAGCCATTAACGTTTTATAAGCATCCACACAAAATGTCATATTCCACTGGTGAGCTGTAGAACTCTGTACAGTAGTTGGTATAACATTGTATTTGTGCCTTCCCTTTAAAAGGGCCGGATTTCATATTTACTGGCTGAATGTCTGCTAAATAGTGATGAGTGCTTGGACCATGGATTAGCACTAAAGTTCGTTCACATGATGTACTATTTTGCAAAGCCTCAATTTTAGTTCTAAGATAGTGTTACTGAGATGTTAAGTATGTACTATGATGTTTTATGTATACAGCAGACTCCCTGAAACAAGCTATTGTGGGATCATTGTGTCCTCTGCAGAACAAATATTTCCCATTATTAAATCTAGTTTCGCTTGGAGCCATTTGGCTGACAGTTTTCCCTTAGTGAGCATTTGAAATGTCCTCTCTTAAGTCTGCTTTCACTTCCCGTTTCACCTTGTCTGTACAGTTCCCTTAGGCCCTTTATGGATAATCATAAATTCCGACGAGAACTTTTCAATTCTTTTTATCCTTGCTTAATATCCTGCTCTGTTACCGTTCTCCAGGGAACTTCTCTGGAGACCTATTTCAGGCTGATTACAAGGTACTGCATACTGCGAGGAACCGCATAGCAGGAAATACCATTAAATCAGCACACCTGTAAATCATATTAAAGCCATAGCATGAGCGGAATAGAAAATTAGCATATTGTTGTGGACAATGCAGAGATCAGTTGAGGACACTATTGAGTTTTGCTTAGTTTGAAAGTGATGTAGCATTCACCAGTACTGGAAAAGAAAGGAGCCGTCCCATTGATATGAATGGAAAGGGGTAGTTGTAACTACACCTGCTCAACTCTGCGGTTGCGATGGTTAGCAGGTAAACAATGAAGACAGCTGATCCTCAGGAAAGGTCATCAATTTCTGATCGGCGGGTGGGGGGGCAACTCTCGGCACCCCCGCAGATCTGATATTGATGACCTGTCCTGAGAATAAGTCATCAATATAAAGGGGTAAGGGGAGTGAGAACTACACATTTACATAAGCATTAGGGTACTTGCACATGTTGCGGATTAAGCTGGGATTCTTGTGCAGAAAAACTGTAGCATAATAAAGTACCAGTAAAGTGTATGAGATTGAATAAATCTTTTTTCTTTTTACGTGAAGAAATCCACAGCATGTCAGTTCTTTGTACGGGTCTTTTGTGTGGATTTCACCCCTTTTCAGTGCTGGCTTGAGATTTGCTGCAGAACTGCGTCATGACTGCACCAAAAACTGCTAGTAACACATGCTATTTTTGGTGCTGAAACACATAGAAACTCACACAAAAAGTAATGCGCAATTCCTGTACGACAGCCCCCACCAACGTGCAGGTAGTCTGATCAACCCTATTAACCTGCATATTGCCTGGTAGAGTTGATATTTTCTTTTCTCTTGCAGCGCTGCGGAGATGTCATTTCTTTTAGACCTTATTTTGAATGAATGCCTACATATTGGACATGGCACATTAGCAAAATCTTGTATTCCTAGGTGAATGCATGATTTTTCTAAATGACTGGATATAGCGCATTAAGGGCTCAGGCACACAACTGTTGTTTGGGTCCGCATCTGAGCCGCCTTTCTGTGCTCTGTTACGCGGCCCCGCAACAAAAATAGAACATGTCCTTTTCTTGTTCTTTTTGTGGACAAGAAAATGGGCATTTCTTTAATGGGCTGTCTGTTCCACAAATTGAAACGCACACGGCCAGCATGTGTGTTTTGCGGATCCACAATCTTGATTACTAAAGAATCCGTTAGGAGTGTACTGAGCGCCAAGGGATGTAGCAGTGCTCCAAGAGCTGCAAACTGCCTAATTTACATACAGAATGGAAAGCCATCCGTTCAGTATGCATCAGGATGTCTTCCATTACGTCCCTTGTACGGTATTTGACAAAATTCCGGAACACTACCGCACTTGCTTAATTTCCGGAAATTGCCGCATCGCCGGATCTGGTTTTCCGGTCTGCTCATGCGCAGTTCTTTCTAGCTTTGAAAAAATTTCAGACGGGATCCGTTATTCCGGATAATACCGCAAAGACGGATCCGGTATTTCAATGAATAAGTCTTAATGGATCCGGGAAAAAAAGATTTTCAGATCTGGCAGATGTGAACGCTAGTGTGAAAGTACCTTAAGCCTTTTTTAAAGCCGTCAACTGTTCCTGCTGTGACCACCTCCTGAGGTAGACTATTCCAACATGGTTTGCAGTGTCCATCACATGAATTTCCCCACATATACCTCTGTCGGATGTCACTACTTAGGCATGTAGCAGTATATGTGCCTGTAGGCTCCTATTATATAAATAAAAAAAATACACAATTGTTTGAAATTGAAGTGTCTGTACAAAATCAAGAGCAGCAGAATAATATATAGTGTAGTATTCTGTCCAGACAGAAGTGGAAAAGGCACCCTCTTGGCCTCTGTCAGATAAAAGGGAGCCTATAGGTACAACTGACCGATGCTTTGGGAGCCTGGTCCAAATTGACACTGCAAAATGCAGTATGGAACCAGCTTTTATATACGGTAGGCTCATCTGATGAAAGTCTACAAAGTGTCTTTTTCTTTATAGAAATGTGTCTGTGGCGTTGAGGTGAACTGTTGGTGAATGAGTAAGAATATCCATTCTCTGTCTACTATGTGAGATGCCTGATCTTCCTCATTTTACTGAGAAATGGTTAATGTCACCTCGGTCACAGCAGAACCGCATACTAGTCAGACTGAAAGTGATTGAGGAGGGCAGAATGATTCCGTTTGCGAGGAAGTCGGTCAAATAATACACTGTGTAAGCTTGCATTATGCAGCATTATGCTCAATATGGTGCCAGTTTGGGCACTGATTGTAGGACCATCTGACCTTTGGATATTGTGAAAGCTTGGTGAATAACGCCTGTGCAGGGCATGGCTGAGGTAAGTCAGTGGCAGCTCTGGTCACCAATATAGTACATTACACTCTTAACCTAGTGCAATAAGATAGATATGTCCTTCAAATAAAATAATAATAAGGAAAAAAAATCTGGAAAAAACCTTAATGTAACAGTCTGTAAGATGAACACGTATGCCTTTTTAAGTGTGATGATTTTCTTGTGTCTACTTAATGCCTTATTTGTTTGCTGACCCTATGTGCATTCTTTTATGTGACTGTGTTACTTGTCGCTTACTCAGTTATGTTGAACCATGTAAAACCCGTTGTCTGTGCTTTTCTATGTTTTGTACTTGAAATGAAACGGTTATATCTTCAGTACTAAGGTATATACTCAATACAAGTATATAGCAAATTAACTGTTAAAGATTCCTGTACATAGGCGCCAGCTGTCAGGGGGGGGATTGGCCATAGATCTTACAGGGAAATTTCCTGGTGGGTCAATGCCACCTGAGCCCTCCTCACTGCAGGCCATTGGAAGTTTTTGGGGATGTATTTTGTGATGAACTGTGGTATTTGGCTCTGTTGGGGTGGTACTGCATTGCTGGCCCAGCCTTACATCAGTTTGGGCCCAACTACAAAACTGAACCACTTTGAGTATTTTTTCCAGGGCCACTTTAAGTTCACAGTCCGCCCTTGCCGGCTGTCAGGAATTTTACGTGCATTAACATGCATGCCAATTGTGTTTTTTTTTTGTTTTTTTTTGTGGATTTGATGCGGTTTTGCCACAGATCTTACCTTTGGGTTTAAAAGATGAAATCCACACAAATGAACCACCCAAAGAATTGACATGCTGCGGATTTCAAAATCCACATGGCAGATCAATTTCTGGACGGAATCAAAGAGCAAAGTGTACGTGAGATTTGTCTAATCTCATACACTTTGCTTGATACTGTATTACACATGAGAATCTGCATAAAAAAATTGTACGTAATCCGCATTGTGTGCAGGTAGCCTACAAGGGATGTAAAAAGCAGAGGAAAACTCTGTGTTGCATACAAGTATTGTTGCAGATTTTGCTGTGGATTTTGAGAAGGTTGTAGTCTACTTTTACACTGGAGTTTTGGCTTTCCGTTTGTGAGATCCGTTCAGGGCTCTCACAAGCGGTCCAAAACGGATCAGCTTGCATTATAATGCATTCTGAATGGATAAGGATCCGCTCAGAATGCATCAGTTCAGTCTCCATTCCGCTTTGGAGACAGACACCAAAACGCTGCTTGCAGCCTGCATGAAACTGAGCCAAACGGATCCGTCCTGGCACATAATGTAAGTCAGTGGGGACGGATCCATTTTCACTGACACAATCTGGCACAATAGAAAATTGATCCGTCCTCCATTGACTTTCAATGGTTTTCAAGACGGATCTGTCTTGGCTATGTAATACAAGCGGATCTGTTCTGTCCGCACAAAACGTGAGTGTAAAAGTAGCCTTACAAAGAGTGGAATCTCTGGTAGAAAACCGCAACATGAATGAACATGCAGTTGATTTATCCTCCACACAACATACTGCATGTCAATTTCCACACAGAATTTTTTTGTTTATTACTACTGTACAATGTTGTGAATTTTCTGCCCCCCAATGTCATGGAGGAAAATCCACAGGTTGCACGCCCCATGTGGATTCCCCTAAGGAACATTTATTTTCAATAAGCCCTTATTTATGTGATATACAATTTCTGTATGATTAGATGGTTTTGTTTACATGTTACAGTTAAAAACATGCAGAATATCAGTGTTGCATAGCACAGTAATATTATTTGTCTAGAATTTGGTATTCTAGAGAAATTTGAGGGTTGTTACACTTCAGCAAATGGCATTTATCATGTAGAGAAAGTTAAAGGGGTTCTGCAGTTTGTTTAAACTAATGATCTATCCTGTGGATAGATCATCAGCATCTGATCGGCGGGGGTCCGACATCCTGGACCCCCACGATCAGCTGTTTGAGAAGGCAGCGGTGCTCCAGCAGCGCATCGGCCTTCTCACTGTTTACCGCTGGCCCAGTGACATCACAACTAGTATCAACTGGCCTGGGCGCGGCTAAGCTCTGTTCAATGAATGGAGCTTAGCCCCCACCCAGGCCAGTTGATACTAGTCGTGACATCACTGGGCCAGCGGTAAACAGTGAGAAGGCCGCGGAGCTGCTTGAGCGCCGCTGCATTCTCAAACAGCTAATCGGTGGGGGTCCCGGGTGTCGGACCCCCGCCGATCAGATGCTGATGATCTATCCTGAGGATAGATCATCAGTTTAAACAAACTGCAGAACCCCTTTAATACAAGTCACTTACTAAAGTATTGTGATTCTCCATATTGCCCCCTTTTCTGGTTTGATTTATTTTCCCATCACATTATACACTGCTCGTTTCCATGGTTACAACCATCCTGCAATCCAGCAGCAGTGGCCGTGCTTGCACACTAGAGAAAAAAAGCTCTGCCCTCTCTGGTGATCGGGACGGTGGGAGAACGCATAGACTAGCACTTTTTCCTATAGCGTGCAAGCACGGCCACCACTGCTGGATTGCAGGGTGGTTGTAACCATCGAAACGAGCTGTGTATAATGTGATGGAAAAATGAATCAAGGCAGCAAAGGAGGCAATATGGGTATTAACAATACATTAGTCAGTGCCTTGTAGTAACTTTATCTATATGATAAATGCCACTTTATAGTGGTTGTCCCTTTTCTACCTTTGTGGCATATTGCTAGGTTCCTGAAATGTGATATAGGTGTCGGTCCCACCTATCTCCATATTGAGGCTCCTGAAGTGAAGGGATATCAGCCATTCAAGCTTGGCCATGCTCTGTTCACTGCTGTAGGAGTTCCAAACATACCCGCGCGCTGTCTTAGCCATTCCTGGGGTCCCATAACAGTGAATGGAGCAGTGATCAAGCTTGCTCTTTATTCACTATGGGACTTTACAAGATAGCTGAGCATATTCACACAGCTACAGTATCATCTGTTGCCATAGAGTTCGATATTTATATATATTATTTTTTTAAAGAAAAAGTACATTAACAAAAAAAATTTTTCGGCATGATTACTACGCTTTTGTCAGTTATACTACGCTTTTGCACCAAAGTCCAGCAAAAGGTATCCTTTTTTTTTTTTTTTATAACGTAATGCTACTGTATGCATCCGGTTAACATATGCATTTTTTGCATACATTAAACGCAAGTTAAACATGATGTGAACCCATCCTAATATGTACAAAGTTTTTAGTTTCTTTGTTTCTCTATTTCTACATATGTTTCTACTGGGTTGTGGAAAACAATGGTAAGAACACAAAAATGTTTTACTTGTCTTCTAATATCTCTCTTCTGTGATCTCTTACCGTAATATATTTCTTTCTCTCATGAAGCCTTCTGATGTATTCTTTGTCATAACGGACACTAGTTTCACTCTCAGAAGATGCTTGTGACTCACACTGAGATTGCGGAGATGTTTCTACAATTTAGTCATTTCATTTGGGGGATTCCACCTTAGGCGAAAGAAAGAAAAAGAACCGTAGAATTTTTCTCTCAGTGAGAAAGAATAAAAACTAGGCTCTGTCCATACTGGTATTTAGTGTCTCTTTTTTCTACCTGGCAGCCCATTTTGTAAAGGTGCCCATACTCCTGTGGCCCTAACAAGCATCACTTCCGACTTTCCCATGTACATAAATACGCACGACTCGGCAGAGAACGTATGTGTTTTTAAGTGGGAACAGAGGTGAAAGCGGCTGCCAGAAGTCTTCCAGGTAGACAAAAGGATCGTTGCGCCCCATACACATTACATCTTTGGTCAGTCACCCCGAAGTGGTAGGTTTGGCTGACACTAAAATGATGTGTATGGTTAAACCCCACCAGCTAATGACATTTGGCCCATACTCCCTTTTTGATTGGCATTGATCATTTCACTAGGAAAAGCTTTCGACAAGCTTGTGCTGAAGGCTGTGAAGAGGTGTTTCCCACCTATTTGTGAATGCCACCAAGCTTATGATAGACATCCCAGTTATCATTCAGCTTTCACTATTGAACATCTAGGGTAAGTTCACATGGGGCAGATTTGATGCAGAATTTCTGCATAAATTCCATTCACCTGATTGGAGTTTGCATAAATCCATGCGCATGCTCCAGAAACTTTCCCAAATGTGAATTTACCAATAGATGGGGTCAATGCACATGATACTTGAAGAAAGCAGCTGCCAGGCTCATTAATTTCCAATGAAAACCAAAAGACTTGGTAGGCAGCAGCATCCTGCTCGATCCTTGACCGCAGCCCTCAGTTGAGGATATGCCAGGCCCAAAGACATTCGATCCAGTCAGTCACTTCCATCAGTAAACTTACCAACAATAGTTTTACATGAAGTGTCAGTAAAGCTATGTTCAAAACTTTAAGCGCCTCCTACGTAAATTCTGATGTAAAATTGCATGTCAAATCTTGCTCAGTTCCTACATGTTTATAGTCATATGCGCCATTTTTCCCCTTACCTATTGCAGCACCTGTGTGACTGTCGTACATCTTGTGAAGGTCGCTATGATCATTTATTCAGAATGGGATGAAATCGCAGACAGTTATTCCCCTTTCTCCCCTGCCTCTGATTAATTGCCTCATTCAGTTTTGACTGTATTGCAGTTAAACATTAATTCAGCAGGACCTAATAACGTATTCTGTTATGATCTTGCTTTTGCATTAATGACACGGCTGGGCCATTTTTTCTTTATTGAGGGGATGTGCATAATATAGAGATCTCAGAATCTACTGTTCAGATATTTTGTTTACTGGATGGTAAGAGACCTAAAGCAAACTGCATTATTTGTCATGAAGGGAAGAGTTAAAGGGAACCACCAGCATGCCCTTAAAGAGAATATGTCATCAGAAAATGACCTATTGTTTAAATAATATGTTTATATTTAACATATTTTTAAAGAATATCTATATTCAAATAAAAACCATAAATTCCCCTCCTGACCATTGTCTCTATGGCCCATGGGGCTGCAGTAAAACAAGTTTAGTAATGCTTTCTAAATGCTGTTAAGAAGAGCTCAGGCAAGATGGCGGCCTCCATGATGTGTGTTACTATCTGGTTTTAACTGGCAGATAACATTTTTGGTGACCTTCCCTTTTAGCAGCTGGTGTTTAGCTTTCTAAAGATGCCCCACAACAGACTGTTTTAGTATTGTATTGTAAAAGAACTAATTTATTACCCTAGATGAGTCTGGGTGATTAGCCGGGTAATAGATGAGTACTCCTGCTACATAATGCCCTAATGGTTGGTTGGGACAAGAGGCATCTATAGAAAGGTAAACCCCAGTGTTACAAGATGGCACCAAACCAAATTACAGGTTCCCTTTAGTTGTCCCTTTTAATTTCTTACTCCTTGGTATGACATGACTTTCTAGACTTTCAGACACACAGACCATCAGTGATCTCTACAATTAGTTTTCCAAGAGGAATCAATGCTTCCAGCTGACATTGTCAAAGCAACAGATGATTTTCTTTTATCAGCAGCAGAAACCATTTTTGGTACACATCCGTAAAAGCGTAACCTAGTTAATAGTTTATCCTAATATTGTTTGTGATAATTACAGCCATGGGAAAATAGTCCTTCCCATTACTGCATATTGCAAGACCAGCTTTTCATAAAACCTTACTACATAACTGCTACTGAATGTGAACCTAGGTCTCCGATGATTATTGTACTCGCCTTCTACTTGTGGCTGTAGTAAGATTGCGATACAGTAGTAAATGTGATTTACTCCCAGATTACACATTAACTTTTGATCAACTCTTTCTGCCAATGCATAACTAAAGGGTTCCCACAGGCTTTTCTTGCCATGTTATCCCAGTGATGGTTGTTGTATAATGCACAGTCACACACATCAGATTTCCCAATAGTTAGTTAATGTTGTCTACATTATGTTTATCTTGTTAGCAAAGCGTGCTTAGGCTACTTTCACACTTGCGTTCAGGGTTCCACTTGTGAGTTCCGTTTGAAGGCTCTCACAAGCGGCCCTGAACTGATCCGTACAGCCCCAATGAATGCTGAGTGGATGAGGACCCCTCAGTCTGGCACCGTTTGGCCTCCGTTTCGCTCAGCAGGCAGACGCCCGAACGCAGCTTGCAGCGTTCGGGTGTCCGCCTGGCCGTGCGGAGCCAAAACGGATCCGTCCAGACATACAGTGTAAGTCAATGGGGACAGATCCGTTTGAAGTTGACACAATATGGTGCAATTTCAAACGGATCCGTCCTCCATTGACTTTCAATGTAAAGTCTGGACGGATCCGTCTGACTAACTTTCAGACTTAGAATTTTTTCTGAAAAATAATGCAGACGGATCCGTTCTGAATGGATCCCATCATCTGCATTATAGGAGCGGATCCGTCTGTGCAGACACCAGATGGATCCGCTCCGAACGCAAGTGTGAAAGTAGCCCAAGTTCAAATAGACAAACATAACCGATACATGGATAGATGGGGATGTACATGAACACATAGGTACTTTGTCGGTATAGAGACATACATAGCCATAAAGAGAGCGTGATAGAGGCATAGACAGACAGACAGTAATATAGAGACATAGAGAGGGAGATAGACATACTGTAGAGCGAGATGGATAGAGACGTAGATGACATAGTTCACCTTTGGGTGGCCTTTCTGCCAGAACCCGCTGGACCTGCGGAGGGAAGCATACCTACCTGCTCCTTGGCGCTGGGTTATGGCTTCTTCATTTTGCTGCCATGAAGTCCAACCCCATGTTTCACATTATCCAGTGCAGTGACTAGTGTTGAGTGAATCGAAGTATCAAAGTGGACTGCAATCCGAATTTCCGGAAAAATTCGATTTGCTGCAAAGCCAGATTTCCTTGTGCTTCGTGGTAATGAATCAATTTTCCCTGAAAAAGCGGTTAAAAAATATAAATAAATCATACTTACCTTATCCATTTGAGAGGAAAGAGGCCGTCACGGCCACCTCGCTACGAGTTCCCGCTCAAAATCCCGTGCACAGTGACTTATGATGCCGGGCAGCGCTGGATCTTCAAGCAAGATGGCAGCGGAGGCCTCTTCGCGCTCAAATGGATAAGGCAAGCATGATAAAAAAAAAAATATATATTATTGACCCCTTAAAGGCCTTAATAATGTTAGATTCAGCAAATAGCGATCAATGCGGCATTTGAGGGGTTCAATGACGGGCAGCCCCTACTTACAAAGAAATGCGTTTCGTGCTGAAGTAATTCTTCATAATTTTAGTAAAATTTTTCAAGAACTTTCAAGAACTTTGCTCATCTCTAGCCGTGACATTTTGGGGCTATGTGACCCTTGTTAAACAAGGAGACCAGAGCGAGGCAGCAGCTTTGGGGGACTGAAGATGCTGGAACCCAGCAGCAGGGAGCAAGTAACTGTGCCTCCCTCTGCTAGTGTTGGAGGGTGTCTGGCAGAAAGGCCCTTGAAGGTGCACAAATTCCTAGCATAGCCTATTTCAATGTGAACACTGGCTCCCCTGAGTAGAGTGGTAATCCAGGATAGCGGCAGTCTTTGATAGATTACCACTGTTATCCAGTGTGAAAACCCTCATGAATATTGACTTGTTCTCCATAGCCTCTAATCACCAGCCATCTTTGTTTTTAGGTGAAGTTTTAAAAAATGAAAGGCAAGTTGTGATTGGTCGATGAGGGCATCAACTTCATGTAGGCCTATGTGTTTCTGTGATCATTATTGTTTAAGGTATAGTGTGCCTAAGGCCAGGTTCACATTACCATTTAGCTTTCTGAAGAACAGAATTTTTTTTTTTAAACGCATCCGTTATTTTGAGCATCAGTTATGGTCAGTTGACTGCAGAAAAAGTACTGCATGCAGGACTTCTTCTCCCGTCAAAAATAACTGATCTCTGGTGGAAGTGAAGCAAACAGCTCATAACTGATGCTCAAAAAAGACAGATCAGTTATTTTTAGTGAAAAGTGATCATAACTGATGCTCAAACGAACGGATCTGTTTTTTTTTTCTGTTCTTCTGACGGATCTGAAGAATGAAAAGCTAAATGGTGATGTGGACAGCCTAACCTGTATGAGATTCACATTTATACAGGATACCAATGGTTATTACTGTACTTGCCACGGTAGTAGCTGTGTTCCCCTTTGATTGTGGTACACTCCTGGGAACCCATTTGTAATACCCTGGAAATCACAAAAAACACAAACAAACAAGGGCATTGCAACTGGCAAATTGCTTCCCTAACAATAGGATCTGTCCCAGAGCCCTCACATCATCACTGTGCTGAAAAAATGTGCAGCCCACTTAATAACAATTATTATAAGAGAGGTTTTGTTGAACGTTTCACACTAATTAGAAGGTTTGCTTTGTTGTGGCTTCATTTTGTTGGGTTCTTTTCATTAATTGTCTGTTCCTTGGTGCTTAAATATGGCTTCTAGTCCATGAGAACTTCGTACTATTGTTTAAACACTATGCACAAATTCCTAGCTTTAAGAAAGCTGCCTTCTTAGTTCAAGAGAATGTCAAGCCCTACACCCTTTGTACCGGTACCACCTTTCAACACATCATTACTGTTAGAGCAGAAAACCATGTATTTCCATACATAAAAAGGCACAAGTTCTTATAGTGCAGCTCAACCTTTGAAGCCACTTCTCCACAGCCACCCCCAGAGTGCCATCAGCAGTTATTGCTCATCTATTCACTGAATAGAGCCGAAATAGGCAGCTCATCGGGCACCTCTGTTTTACAGCTTATTTGCTTCATGCATCTTGTTTATGCTGGGAGATCCTCCCAACGTATACATCAGACAGAAGCCTGTGAAACCTCGCCAAAAGATCACCAAATTGAGAAGACCACTCCCTTAGGGCACATTCACATGGGCATAGCAGTTTTTGCGGTTCGCAGAACACAGGTAACCGGTTGTGTGCCTTCCACATTTTGCGGAATGTCTGGCCCATAATAGAACAGTCATATCCTTGTTCATAATGCAGACATTTTGCTGGTGCCACAGAAAGGACATGTGGATGCGGACAGCACACCATATTTTACGGCTTTATTGAAGTGAATGGGTCCACTTCTGACCTGCCAAAAATGCGGATTGGATGCAGACGAAAAATACGTTTGCGTGCATGAGGCCTTATCCAGACCAGATTTCCTGTCACATATGTTCAGTTCCACCATTATTAAACATGCTGGCCATGTTCTGTGAGAAGACCATCCCCCTAGAAGACCACTTTTCAAGCAATCTTGGGTTTGTCGTATCATACAGGTCTAACTTGTATGAATAAAAAAAGAAATGGGTTAAAGGGGTTTTCCGAGACTATTTAACAGATGACCTATCCTTTGGATAGGTTATCAGTATCTGATTGGTGGGGGCCGACACCCAGGCCTTCTCGCAGCTCACCAAACACGGCACCGTGCATTGTACAACGTCTGTGCTTGTTATCGCAGATCAGCCCCATTCATTTGAGGCAGAGCTGCGCCAAGACCACATGACAGATGAACGTGACATCACTAGCTTAGGGAAAGCAGCGAGAAGACTGCGGTGCTCATAGGAGCGCCACGGCCTTCTGAAACAGCAGATCTGTGAGGGTGCTGTGTGCGGGCCCCCGACTGATCAGAGGTCTTGGAAGACCTCTTTAATACCGCTACTTAACCAACACCATGATTTGCACTTACACCCCTTTCATTTACATTTAAACTGTACAATGGTGGAGTTTTGCATGAAGGGTTGCACAGAAATCAGGAGATTGCTTTCAAAGATCTTGACCTATATGTTGTCATAATTTTTGGGGGCACCATGTGCCTACTTGGTGCTGCTTTTTCACTTGTGAAGTTAGCTTTGCAGCTAGGGGTATGCTCAGTAACGAAGCAACCTCACCAATCAATGCACTGTGTTTTATATTACTTATTACTAAATTGAAAAGGGTGTTTTACTACTTCAATAAAGAGCTGATACAGCACGAGGTACGTTTTTTATACAACTCTATGAACTTTGTCATTGAAAACATTATAGCCTTGAATGTGAGAGCACAGAGGAAAGCAATATAATTTGATTACCTATATTAATCAAGTAGAGTACAACATATAAAACCAGTAATGCGAATGTCTGACTGGAGCCAGATAACCGTCTTGTGCATCTTAGGAAGATTTATTTTCAGTAATATAATTCATTTGACATGAACGGATCATCATAATTGCTGTTGCCATGCATTTTTTTTGGTCTTTTAAAGGAACTGTCTGTTGGTTCTAAAGCGTTACTGACTTGAAATTAAAACAAAGATTTGTGCAGAGTAATTGTTTTGGGTTTTCATTAAATTTCTAAGCTGGCAGGGTAATTGTGTCTTAAATGCTGTGTAGATGGAGAAAAGCATTCTGGCGCATACTTAAAGAACTGAACCTACATGAGGAATTTACAAAAATGCTTTATTCATTGCAGGCACAAAACATCAGACATCATACAGTACATGACAACCTACAACCAGCCCTGTACCTCACATGGATCCAGATATATCCCCATTCTTTGTTCTTCCAGATTTATTTCTAACTGGCAGCCCAGGGGGCATGTCCTTTCTGCTGTAAATCTTTCCTGCTGCCACAGAAGATATGGCTGTTGGCAGTTGAAGATTTAAACCGAGTGCAATCGACCAACTCAATGGCCTTTACTCTGCGGATTTTCATCCCATAGATCTGGGCGGTATGCGCTTGTAATGTAGTGCAGATTTTATGCCCCCCAAATCCTGTTGAAAAATCTGTAGCATTTCCTCTACAGTATTTCTGCTATGCGTGGACATTCTGTCCAGATTTCTAGCGGCTTTTTAACAAATCTCATACATGTTACAGAAAAATATCTTCATGTAAATTTACACAAGGTGCATATTTTTTGTGTCGATTAAGCCTTTTTCATGCTGTAACACTTGAAATGTGCATTTTTGAAATGCTTATGGGAAAATGCCAGAATGAAGTGGCTTCCCTAGAACATAGTGGGGGAGATTTATAAACGGTGGCTTTTTCTTGATCTTAAATTGGTTGTGTAAGAATGGGGTGGTTTTGTTTTGGCAAACAGAGGAACATCTGACAGAATAGTAAATGCCCCTGCTTCTTAGGATAGGTCATCAATATGAGAAAATCTGACAAGCGGGTTGCGAAATGCTTCAAGATGATAACAGGTGCACACCACTTAATAATTCTTTAGCCGCTTGGCTGGTCCATGCGCCAGGTAGGGAGTCTCTCTCTTTGTCTATAGTGCATTTCATAAATGCCCTTGTGAATGACGAAAAAAAAAACATTAACCACCATAATACTGTGGGGAAAAAGGGTGTATGTACCAAAAGGTTTCAGAAAACGCACCTTTTGGTGCATACTGACATTTAGGGCTCTTTCACGCCTGCGTTATTGTCTTCCGGCATAGAGTTCCGTCGTCGGGGCTCTATGCCGGAAGAATCCTGATCAGGATTATCCTAATGCATTCTGAATGGAGTGAAATCCGTTCAGGATGCATCAGGATGTCTTCAGTTCCGGAACAGAACGCTTTTTGCTCCGGCCCAAAAAAACTGAAGACTTGCCGCAAGGCCGGATCTGGAATGAATGCCCATTGAAAGGCATTGATCCGGATCCGGCCTTAAACTAAACGTCGTTTCGGCGCATTGCCGGATACGACGTTTAGCTTTTTCTCAATGGTTACCATGGCTGCTGGGACGCTAAAGTCCTGGCAACCATGGTAAAGTGTATTGGGGAGCGGGGGAGCAGCATACTTGCCATCCGTGCGGCTCCCAGGGCGCCCCAGAGTGATGTCAGGGCACCCCAGGCGCATGGATGACGTGATCGCATGGCACGTCATCCATGCGCATGGGGCGCTCTGACGTCTCTCTGGAGCGCCCCGGGAGCCGCACGGATGGTAAGTATACCGCTCCCCGCGCCTACTATGGCAACCAGGACTTCAATAGCGTCCTGGGTGCCATAGTAACACGGAAAGCATTTTGAAGACGGATCCGTCTTCAAATGCTTTCAGTACACTTGCGTTTTTCCGGATCCGGCGTTTAATTCCGGCAAGTGGAGTACACACCGGATCCGGACAACGCAAGTGTGAAAGAGGCCTTACTTGAATTGAGGATGCATGATTTCTTAATTTTTCTTTTGACCTACAGAGAAGCTATGCAAAAATGAATCAAAAATTCAAGTGGTGGCTTTGTTTTGGTCATGCTGCTTTACTGATGTAGAAGGGGATATATGTAGGCCTAGGCTTGTCCATATGTAGGACAGATTGGAAGACTTGTTGAGACTGCTATACCTTAGTGCTCTCTTCTGTATTCCCTGCTCATGGGCACTCCAAAAAATCCACTTCTTGATTGCTACTTCACAACAGGGGCTCCTGAGAGCTCACAGCAAACAGACCAGAAGATGCTTCATTGCCTCTCGAAATGAGCTCTGCCGCTCAGGGCCATCGGCAGCTGACAGAAGTAATACAGAACATGCTTCTCTGTTGTTTTTCCTCCTAACTTGCTATCATACCTTCTTACTCCCCAAAAGCTGTTATGTTAAAACCCAAATGTGAGGCGTATTACTGGAAAGCGCAAGCCGTAAGAAAAATCACTGTTGGTAACATTGATGCGAAAGTATGTTGAAAAATAATAAATTCAGGTGTAAATACTCTTCTTGGTAAAAGCATTGATAATTTTATCAGCTCCCAGTTTATACTGGAAATCTATCACTGCCGAGTTCTGTGAATACGTAGAAATGCAAGGCCTCGTGTCAAGTATGTTTGTGCAGATCACGGAAATATACAAGATTGTAAGTAACTTGTTAAGTGTGCCGGCTGAACGGTATATGCATGCATATTACTTGTTATTCACAGTGCAGTGGACAAAGGGTTTCCTGAAAAGCAAGTTTGAATTTTAATTCAGAGCTCATTATATAAAGCTCTAAAAACGTGCTCCTCAGTGCGACTACAAAGGCGTCACTTAGTGATTATCAGTATGAAAAACAAAGCAGATGTCAAGACAACTTGACAAAAATCGTTAAGAAAAAATCCTTTTGCTAGGTTTTGATACGTGACATTTACAATTCTGTCAGATGTTCCAAATCAACAAACTACAAAATCACTTTCACTGAATGCTGACTCCACGGAAGTTTTCAGACTCTTAATACAGGGCATGTGACAGAATCTTAAAGGGGTCGGACAGTTTATATTAGCTGGTAAAAGCGCATGTGAGCAGCTAGTAATAAGCATTATTAAACTATCGGCACTGATGTCCAATAGCTTAATATGAATAATGTTTACGTCAAGTCCCCTGACCTGTGTGCCAGCACTGTGCGGGGAACATGGCCGTTGGTGGAGAATTCCGTCCATCATCACCTCCATTCACTTACACCGTGGACAGACTGCACTTGCGCTAGTTTCCTGCTAGTGAATGGAGGCTGCTGGTGGATGGAATCCTCCATCAGTGGCCATGTTCCCAGTGCAGGGCACCTGCCTGTAAGTAATGAGTAATTCATATCAAACTGCTCTACATTAGTGCTGACAGTGTAATCATTCCTATTACTAGCACTATAAACTGGCCAGCCCCTTTAAATCTCAGCAAGAGCAAAGTCTTTCCTTAAAATTCTCACAATTCAAATGCATGAGAGGTTGACAGAGCTGAATGTAAATTAATCTAATCTCGTTTCATCTCCCATGGAAATTAGGGTATGGCCCGATGGCATCAGGTCACATGCCACTAAGCTTCACCCACCCGTGGCAGCCAATGACCATACGTTTTTTGCAGTAAAATTGTGTCACCAGTGGGTGTGATTTAGCCCATGTCGCCAGCCACATCATCAGGCCTTAATGTTGCAAGATTTTCACTTACAGGAAATGTTTGGGTGGTCGAACATTTATTCCCAATCATTGCCACATGTAAAAATGTATGGTCTAATTGGTTGACAGATAAGCAAATGCTCCTTTGCCTTTGATCACATCTTTCATGTAGACTTTAAAATCATTATTTGTCAGCCGCACGTCACTGATTTGCTGCTGACTGTAATGAAACTCTAAGTGAAAAAACAATTGCGTGAATCTTTGTAGTAAAAGCAATGGTGTTGGTTATTTATTTTCTTGAGGATTTTTTCAAGGCGCCTATGCATGTAATGTTTTAGCGCCATTATCCTCATAAATAAAATTATCCCAGCTATAGCTCTTATGAATGAAACCCGTATCCTTGCATGTCCTGTAGGCAATCCTTGGGATAGGTCATCAGTATCAGATTGGCAGGGGTCTGACTCCCGACACCACGCAATCATCATGAGTTTTCACAATCAGGACTGCAGTAACCACAGTGGAGAGAAATGTTTTGTGCCTGGTCCTCGTGATCACTGTGTGTGTCAGGAGTTGGACCCTTACCAGTCTAAACTGAAGAACTATCCTAGGTCATCAATAAGTACGTCATAGACTGGTCCTTTTAAGGTGACACAAAAATGTGACCACTTAGCCAATCACTGGCAGAGGTGAGTCGTCACTGGTCACATGTTTTGTGTCGAGAGGGACCAGGAAGTGGAGCAGCCTGGGATCGGTGAGGTGAGTATGTTCCTTTTGAATATAAAATGGTTTTCACTTTTGCGTGGTCTTACATTATTACTTATAACACTGAAGCATATGGATTATTTTACACTACCGCACAGTATGGGCGGTTATTTACGTCTGTTTTGATCTACACTCTCAATATTATTTGCTATGTGTGAAGTGAAACCTCATAAATCTAATTAGGCTCTGCCTATGGAGACCTGTGTTCTAAATTAGTAGAAGTCCTCTTTTTATATGATCAATTAGGACATTTGTGTAACAGAAGTGAATGCAGCAGTGGGCAGAATTTGTGACTATTGTTCTAAGTTTTGTAACACAGATCATCAGAGAAATGTCAGAAATGTAATGACATTTTTTCAAATATTTGATTGTATTGTCTAACCCATGACTTCAGACACCAACAGTAAAATGACTATATAAATAAATAAAACAGCATAAGGGCTGCCTAAGGCTCAATCTGTTACTCATAGCTCCAGCCTTGCTCACTTCATCCTGTCTGCTGAAAGGCCACAGGGAGGCCCGGGCTCGTTTTATCAAACTGTCAAAGAGCCGCTAGAGCTAACAGAAGCCCTCTCATGCCTGGGGCGAGATCGAGACAGCATTCAATTTCCAGCCCCGTTTCATTTCCGTGTTGCTGCTGGGCAGCTTTGGATCTGAACTCAGTGGCTCCATGCCATCCAAAAATGGCTTGTGGGACCCTCCAAAGGATAGAGTGCTGAAATTGCTGCTATAAATCAGCATCCCCTCCTGACTTGGCAAGAGCTGGAAGTTCTGGCACCGTGGCTCTGCGGCTGCTTTGAGTCCCATTAGCAGGTTTTGCTGTCAGCTTGGCTCCGGATAAAACCCTCCTCTCCCATCATCGTCTAGTACCCCTGCAGACATGAAATCTGTGCCAGGCTGAACAAGTCTCTCCACCTTTCTGCAATCCCATGCCAAACTCAAAAGGAGTGCGATCCTGAAAGAGAGGAGGAGAATGTGGGGGAGGGCCTAGATTCAGAAAATATGTAACAAAGGCTGCTAATTACATTCTTTCTCTATCATTTAATGAACAAGAGCTTTGAAAAGTGCCGTGGAATCTGCAGCGCTGAAGAAAAAGCCCGTGGAGATGATGTATAGGCCTCACACCGGACCCATTCCCTGTAGAGAAACTTAAACATAGCATTGTTCTTAAGCTTCTGACACCGAGGTTTTGTTTACAGACACACAAGCGTGCTAATAAAATGTAAGATTATAGGTTTGGGCTTTCATATGTTTGAAATGACAGCGTTCTCAAGAATCTGTGACCTGCCAACTGCGTTTTCTGTATGGAAAGGGCAGCTACCTAGCAACAGCTATTTGGCTTGGTTTCTAGACTCCATTCTTGGTGCTGTGAATTAAGCACAGAGATTGAACACACACACAGTACCACCTAGTGAGATACTTCTTTGGACTATCCTCTCTGCATAGTAGAGAAGGTGGCAGTGCGAGGTTGGAGCTGTTAGCTTTAGTTGTGTCACTCAGCCAGACGGAATCATAATGCAACGGCGGCAAGATGGCCGTATAGGATACAGACAGAATGTCAAAGGCTTATACAATTGTGTAAATATGTGTTAATGTTATCCCTGCTATGAGTTTTAGCTAATAGTTTAGGCCAGTGTTGGCTTCTGAATGTAATGGATTTCCAAAAGTCAGGTGTATGGGAGAAGTATTAGGGCTCATTCAGACAGCCATATCCGTTTTTGCGGTCTGCAAAAAAAAGGATATCGGCTGAGTGCATTCTGCATTTTGTGGAACGGACCTGCCTGTCCTATGATAGGCTACTTTCACATCTGCGTTTTTAATTTAGGTTTTGAGATCCGACAGAGGAATTAAAAGGATCCGTTCCATTTAATACATCCTGATGGCTCAGTTTCCGCCAGATCCGGTTATATTTAGAACTGAGCAAACCTGTTCAGGAAGGAAAATCATTGTAAGTAAATGAGCGCTGGATCTGTTTTTTTCTGTAAGGACAAAAGTGAACAGTTTATTTCAGGTTTTGAGATCCTCTGCCTGATCTCAAAACCTGAATTAAAAATGCAGATGTGAAAGTAGTCATAGCATTTCTATCTCTTGTTTGCGGGGCCACGGAATGTAAGTACGGATAGCACACGGTGTGCTGGCCTCATCTTTTGCAGCCCCATTGAAATGAATGGGTCCGCATCCGTCCTGCAAAATTGTGGAATGGATGCAGGCACAAATATATGGTTGTGTGAATAGACCCTTAGGGCTCGTTTACACAAAGTTATATTGCGCATACGGTCCATATACGGAACCATTCATTTCAATGGGTCCACAAAAGATGCGGACAGCACTCTGTGTGCTCAGGCCGAATCCACACGGCCGTGTTCCGCGGCCGAGAGCGGTCTGTGGTAACACAGCCTGGATTCCTGTTCAGAGCAGGAGCGTACAGCGTTATTGGTTGCTATGACACAGTGCGCTTCATGCTGCTGCTGCTGTACAGTAATACACTCGTATAGTGTATTACTGTACAGAGCGGCGGCATGAAGCGCATGGCGTCATAGCAACCAATGACGCCGTGCGCTCCTGCTCTGAACAGGAATCCAGCCCGGCATACCACGGACCGCTCTCGGCCGTGGAACACGGCCGTGTGGATTCGGCCTTAGACTGATGCAAATAAGTGTCGATCAATGTTTTTGTTGGTGCTTGTCCAGCCTGAACATCGGGCAGTGTAATAGTAATATATATTGTAACCAGGGGTGCACCTAGCCTTTCTGCTGCCCCCACCCCCCAATGCCAATTTCTTACCTAACCCCTTAGCCACAATGCAAGCGCTCATTGCCCATGGCCCTTCCGCTGCCCCCCTCTTGCCCCTACCTGGTGTTGCCTGAGGTGATAGCCTCACCTGGCCTCATTGGTGGTGGACCCCTGTTTGTAACCCTACTACATGAGTACAATATAATACAGTAAGTGCAGAGCGTTTTCACTATCTCCGTGTATGAACCTGTGAGGTCTTGAGACAATGTGCTGCTGTTTTAAAATACTTGTCATCTACCTTACAAGACACCTTCATTTGTGTCTGTCAGGTTCCAAATATAAAGCGTCCCGACTTGAACCTGCGGAGGAAGGGCTTTTATTTACAAAATGAGGGGGGCAATTAGCGTGTGCCTTACAAACATTCTTGGTGGAATTAGAAGGCAATTGGCACAACTAAGCAAGTAATCCTTTTACAAGCCTTTCTGAAGGAGGCCCACTGGGCTGTTTACTGTTTAGTTTCTCCTCTGGGAGTGTTAACAGGGCCCTTTGGAAACTCCAGGTAATTGAGGCTCTTGTCTTTTGCTGAGAGCTCCCAGAGCTGTCATCACTTGCTATTCTGTACATTTCTTTACCTTGATATTTTGACAAGGGCTTTTGTCCTGATGACAACAGCTGCGTGGGAGGCAGAGCTGAAGGTCTTTTTTCATGTCCTTTGTGCAGGCCTTTTTCTCAATTGTTGACATTCCTCTGGGCAAAGCTTGTGTGCAAACTTGTTGTGTACCTTGTCTTGTGTTCTCAGACTTTTTTTTGTCTTATAATGAAGCACAAGAAACTTCCCTTGTCTTTATAAGGGCCGCTTCACACGAGCGGATGCCGTGCGTGGCATCCGCTCCGTGAAAGAGTGCCAAGACCCGCTGCAGACTGCAGAGGCACGGAGCGGTAACATGACTGTTAATGCTCCGTGCCTCTCTGTGATCTCTTTACTACGAAATCACAGTGACAACTGTGATTTCGTAGTAAAGAGATCACAGAGAGGCACGGAGCATTAACAGTCATGTTACCGCTCCGTGCCTCTGCAGTCTGCAGCGGGTCTTGGCACTCTTTCACGGAGCGGATGCCACGCACGGCATCCGCTCGTGTGAAGCGGCCCTAATGCAGCTTCCAAAATAAGTCCATGGATTCTCCTGCAGGTCAGCTAGAATTGGGATCTACTTTGAAGACAACCTGTCACCTCTACTGACATGTCTTTTTTCAGTAACTACTTGCGTTCCACATGTAGTAAAAATTTAGGAGCCTCTTTTCTTATAACTGTATTATTCCTGCTAGAAGTTTAAAAATAAATGTACAGCTCATTGACAAAAACAGGAACTCTCCAAGAAGCAGTTAGAATTGAATGAAACTTTGTGTGGATATATTAATGATATATATAAGTGACTATGATATTATAGCTATTGAAAGGAGGCTCTAGTACCCTGTAGTAGTCAAGCTGCATACAACTGTCACTATGATTCTGTAGAAGGTAGGTCAAGCAGAGGCACACAGCATTATAAATCATGATAATGCTGTGCGCTCCTGCAAGTGCAGAATGTAGGATCATGCTCAAGCACTGATTACCGCAATAGACTCGCTCGTGTGTAAAAGCCCTAAGGGTGGCGTACCAGCTGGTCCCTATAAATGTTCACTTGACGATAAATCTGGCGATCGGACAAGCCAAAGAAGTGTTGCAATTCTGGATGAGGCGTTCCTGTTGTTTGTGGGCAAGCATTATCCTTCCGAAAAATGCCATTGGGAAGCCCTGCCCTGAAAGGCAACACATGTGGCCGCAGGATATCCTTCACATATGACTCAGCTGTTAGTGTCCCTCATATCACGATCGACAGTCTTCTGCATTGGTTTCCCAGATCATCACACCAGCAGTTGGGGCAGCATTGCTCACCATGAGACCTCCATACCCACTTGTCATTGGATCTCAAACAGAATGATGGGATCCAGTTCACAGCAGGCTGGCTGTCTGTGGCAGGATAAGCAACAGGCTCTGTGACCATGACAACAGGTTGCCTTCTGCTAAGTACCTAGAAATGGCCCTGCCAGGGACATGTGTGTATGTGTGTGTGTAACGAAGAGGCCACCTGTGTCTGGATGGTGGACCATGAAACTGTGGGAACTGCTCATGCTTGTCAGTGGATCAAATGATCCTCCCTACTGGTGGTCTGTCTGGGCCACCCTGAGACTGTTCACCATGTGTGCATGCCCTCACGTAACTGCTGTTCCTAACAGCTAGGTCATAACGGCCTATGGGAAATTAATCAAAACCACCATCCTGTTTTTCTCAGTCCGGTGATGCTCCCCTCTAAAAGTCTGTCAACCACGCAAAATGTCTGAGTGCGTCATAGAGGCATGTCTAGCAGTTAACGATCTCTCACCAAGAGGTACACTACCCAAAGATAGCCTCTGAGATCCTTTTTATAGGGCAGCAGAGGCGTTGGGAGCACTTTTATTCTGTCTTGTGGCAAGATGCAGTATCTACAATGGAACTCTAAAGTGGCGGATGTTGAAGACATCCATTTAACGTATTAGTTTCTTGTATACGTTAAACGTAAGAGAAAAACGTTATGTGAACCCAGCTTGAAGTAGGAAAAAATTGAAAATGCCACCTGTGATACAAATTGTAACTTTAGTATGGCAGAATACTGCACTAATGGCATTCATAAATTGCCCCTGTAAAGAAATGTGGTTTATCCGCATGTGAATTTTTGCTTGTTTGTCAAATTAGGGAGTTGTGAGCAATTTTGTGTCCCCCTTCCTTTGTATGAAGTGGCCTTTCTCCCTGTCTGTCAACAGCATTGAAATACGAAGTGGGAAAGAGTATTGTCACAGCTGTGAGTATGGCAGTGGAGTAGAGCCATTGATTCCAATGTAGTGGTAGTTATGCACTGTATGCTCACCACTATTGTCTATTATGCCTTTTGACTGAAATTGCATATCTATAAAAGTGTTTTTACAATGCTTTAATTCACTACTAAATAAGTGTCTAGTTCATAATGTAAACAAAAAATACTATTGTGTAAATTTATGAAAAAAATGTTAGAATGGAAAAAAAATTTATAGTGTAAAAAAATGCGTGAAAAGAAATGTCAGTATTTTGCAGTGAAGTTATTAAATTGTGGGATTTTCCAGTTTAGATAATGTATTCTCATATAACCTATTAGGGAATTTTGAGCCAATAGTGTTGGGGGGGGGGGGGGGTCCTGTTCAGGATCTGCATCCATTGGCCAGAGTAGATAAAGGTTAGGCTACGTTCACACTAGCGTTTTGGCTTTCCATTTGTGAGATCTGTTCAGGGCACATCAGTTTACCTCCGTTCCATCTCCATTCCGCTTTGGAGGCCGACACCAAAACGCTGCTTGATGAGGATAGTGAAACTGAGCCAAACGGCTTTGGCACAATAGAAAACTGATCCGTCCCCCATTGACTTTCAATGGTGGTCAAGACGGATCAGTCTTGGCTATGTTAAAGATAATACAAACTGATCCGTTCTGAACGGATGCAGACGGATGTATTATCTGACGGATCTGCACAAAACACGAGTGTGAAAGTAGCCTTAGAAAGAGTGGAGGACCTGTCCTGTCCTGCATTACACAGACAGTTCATTGATTTGATTGTGAACTATATCATGCTTCCGTGTTTTCGGCATATTATTATTATTTTTTTTAAACAAGAATGCTAAATATCCAGTGTTTGTTCTTTCCTAAAATGGGAAAGTGATCCAACATACAGCAGGCTATTTCAATAGAACTGATTGAAAATCATACCTATTTCTAGCTAATTAGGAAATGATATGAATACACTTGTGTGAATTGAATAAATGACTTCTTAAAGTAGTATCCGTCTTGTAATTGATGTCTTTGCTTCTTTTTGTTACAGTGTGATAGTGAAAGCGATATCGACGATAAGGTAAGACTAAAATGTATTCTTTGCATCTCTACTAAAAACCTGGAAACTCTGCCAATATTTTTAATTCTAAAATAGTTTTTGGGTATGGTTATATAGTGAAGGATCTGTACATGTCACATTTAAGTCTTGTATTTATTATATGTTGTGAAGATTTCTCAAGATGTACCTGTGACGAAAGGTTTCAGTAGGCCCATTGGCGATTGAAACATACATCTTTGAGATGAATAGGGCCTATACTTTTGCCAAACAAGGACTGCAAATACTTAAAGGGCTTGTCTCCGATAAATAAAAACTGGGGCAGCAGCAATATATTTGATAACCTTTAAAAAAAAAAAAAAAAAGTCATACTCATGTCACATCACTACAACTTCCAGTATTGTGCTCCATGTCTCTCCACCAGTGTTTGTTTTCCAGGCTGCAGAAGTGACACCCCTATACAACATGTCACCGCTGCAGTCATTCACTGGCTTCAGCAGTAATGTCGCATATAGGCCAGTGATTGGCTGTACGGTGACCTGTGTGCATGTGATGTCACAGCTACAACCAGGCAGGTGACACAAATGCCGTAGGACCGGAGTGGTACACTGACGCCGCAGGCAAGATAAGTGTGATGCTTTATTATGATTTAATATTTACTGCTGCCTAAGATTTTAATTATCTTGGACAACCCTTTTAAGGCTGTAAGATTAAGAAACCATTCAGGACGCTTTGGAAATGTCTGTCTAAAACCTATAGGACAGAAAGTGAGCCACATATACTCTCCTGCTATAAGGCTACTTTCACACTTGCGTGATCCGCTCATATAATGCAGACGGTGGCTCCGTTCAGAACGGATCCGTCTGCATTATATTGTTAAAAAATTTCTAAGTGTGAAAGTAGCCTGAACGGATCCGTCCAGACTTTACATTGAAAGTCAATGGGGGACGGATCCGTTTGAAGATTGAGCCATATTGTGTCATCTTCAAACGGATCCGTCCCCATTGACTTACATTGTAAGTCTGGACGGATCCGCACGGCCAGGCGGACACCCGAACGCTGCAAGCAGCGTTCAGGTGTCCGCCTGCTGAGCAGAGGCTGAACGCTGCCAGACTGATGCATTCTGAGCGGATCCGCGTCCACTCAGAATGCATTAGGGCTGGACGGAAGCGTTCGGGGCCGCTTGTGAGCCCCTTCAAACGGAGCTCACAAGCGGACACCCGAACGCTAGTGTGAAAGTAGCCTAATATGGACAAAAACTGCACATCTCCCATGTAAGTGTTCCCCATATCTGATTGCAACGAAACTTAAAGGGGTTGTGTCACTTCAGCAAATGGCATTTATCATGTAGAGAAAGTTAATACAAGGCACTTATTACTAATGTATTGTGATTGGCCATATTGCCTTCTTTGCTGGCCATAATCCCTGCATATAAGCAGTGTATAATGTAATGGAAAAATGAATCCATCCAGCAAAGGAGGCAATATGGACAATCACAATACATTAGTAAGTGCCTTGTATTAAAGGGGTTGTCCAGGTTCAGAGCTGAACCTGGACATACCTCCATTTTCCCCCCGCCAGCCCCCCTGACATGAGCATCGGAGCAGTTCATGCTCCGATGCTCTCCTTTGCCCTGCGCTAAATCGCGCAGGGCAAAGGCATTTTTCTGAGTTCCGGTGACGTACCGGGCTCTCTATGGGGCTGACAGGCAGCCCGGTGACGTCACCGGCACTGATGGGCGGGATTTGGCTCTGCCCTAGCCAGTAAAACGGCTAGGGCAGAGCTAAAGCCCGCCCCTCAGAGCCGGTGACGTCACCGAACACACTGCTGGGCGGAAGTTACCGCCCGGCAGTGTGTTATTGAAAACAAAAGAGCCCGTGCCCTGCGCGATCTAGCGCAGGGCACTGGAGCGCATCGGAGCATGAGATGCTCCGATGCCAGGCTCAGGAGGGCTGCCGGGGTGAAAATAAGGGTATGTCCGGGTTCAGCTCTGAACCCGGACAACCCCTTTAACTTCATCTAAATGATAAATGTCATTTGCTGAAGTGAGAGAACCTTATTTAAAACTCATTGCAGCCTGATGAATCTACTTATGTTAATAATAATATTCATATAGTGCCACCGTATTCCGCAGCACTTTACAAATTCATAGTGTTCATGTACAAAACAAAAAAAAATGTAATTGGCTAATGGAAGCCATCATTGAACTGAAAGGACTGTTGGTGTTAGTTACAAATCT